>NW_005878132.1:0-7966 GCF_000147115.1 Myotis lucifugus | reverse complement strand
GGGGTCTCCTCCCCCACAAGCAGGCCCTTAAATGCCTTTATTTTCTGGGGGAACAACAAAAGTTAAGTAGCCAAAGGAGCCCAACTGCCATGCAACTCCCCAGCGACGGGAGCCTTCGGAGGCCTTCCCCGCCAGGGGGAGGCGGCCACTGTTCGCCCTGTGTCCAGCGGGCCAGGGCCTTGCCCTCAGACACCGTCCCTGAGCCCCGAACAGGGTGGCCAAGGGCCCTCTTTCCCTCCTGGGACCTCCTCACGCACGGCCCCTCCGGTCCCGTCGCCCTCCGCCCAGCACTGTCAGGAGCTCGGCGGCTCCAGGATCTGGCCCCTGCTCTGACGTTTAACTGTGAAATGGCCCAGGGGTCGGGCAGATGTAATTGAGGTCACTCATCTGTGGACTCTGGGAGGTAAATGTGTGTGTGGACCTAACCCCCCGGGAGAAGGAAGCACGAAGAGACTCGCTGGAGGGAGGCCCCTGCTGCTGAGACGGGGGTTGTGCTGCTGAGAGTGACCCCCAGCCAACGGCCAACAGGTAAACGGAGACCTCAGTCCCACCCCCTCAGGAGACGGATCCTGCCAACAGCAGGACCAGCTCAGATCCTCCCCCGGAACTTTCGGGTCACAGCCCTCGGCTGACACCTCACAGCGGCCTTGTGAGACCCTGGGCCACGCCCCGCACTCTGACCTACAGAACCCTGGGCCACACCCCTACATTCTGACCTACAGAACCCTGGGCCACATCCCTACATTCTGACCTACAGAACCCTGGGCCACACCCCTACATTCTGACCTACAGAACCCTGAGGACACAGAACTCCCGGCAGCGGCGGGAGGAAGAGGCCTCCCCACCAGGCCAAGGGCCACCCTTCTCACGACAGAACCGCAGCATCGGGTCGGGGCCTGAACTCCATGCACGTCCCACTGAGTCAGCTCAGCTCTGCTGCCCAGAAAGACGGTGGGCAGGAGGCACTCGGGGGCACTGGTGGGCGTACCTTCGGCTCCGCCCTGGGCGTGTTCTTGCAGGTCAGAGAAGATTCTAGGCTTCACCAAGACGACGCCGTAGCCCTCGTTGTTGTGTATGATGTTGTTCACCAGGGAGATTTTGGGAAGGTCGTAATGCTCATCTAAGAAGTCCTGTGACAACGAGGACCAGCGTGAGAACCACGTCCCGGTCAGCGCCGCCTGCCTAACGCCACAGTTCCGGGCTGTTCCAAACCTGAAGCAGGAAGTGGGCGCACGGCCCGGGGCGGCCGAGCGAGGTGGCACGCAAGGCCTCCTGAGAGCCCTGCACCGCCAGGTGTCTGCAGCCCCGAAACCCAGTACTGTCCCGTGTCTCCCACGGGAACGCGGTAACACATCCGCCTGCGGGAGCGCCCGCGGGGGAGGCTCACCTTGATGAGGATGCCCTCGCGGCAGTGGTGGATCCCGCTGTCGCTCAGGGAGCACGTGCTGCCGGGGTAGATCTCCACGCCAGCCCCCTAGACCGCAAGGCAAGGCAACGACAGCCCTTGTAAAAGGCAGGGCCACGAGGGAGGGCCACCACCACTTCTTAGACCCCAACACGAGCGAATGCAAAGTGCAGCAGGAAGCGTTTCCTAGGAAATGCTGTTTCTAATGACGCTGCCACCGCCCGTTTCCAGGAAGTGGTCCATCATTCATCCCTCTGAGACCACGCACACGCACGCACACGCACACGCACACACGCACACGTACACGCACACACACGCGCATGCACACAACACTGGCTAAACTGTCAGCCGTTCACTACTGTTCCACTCTCACTCTGGACAAATCCATCTTCTGATTCGATCAATCATCAATACCATGGGACCATATCAAATAATGCAGAAGATACATCTGACAAAAGGCAACACACATTCATTATAAAAATTCTCAGAAACAGAGAATTCCCTCAACTTGGTAAAGAATGTCCACCAGAAACCAGCGACCCTTCTAGGTCATGGACGGCCCTGAATGAATGAGTGCGGCCCCAGCACAGCCACCCTCCCCTCTACTCAGCGTGCTGCGGGTGCCCGACCGTGTCACGGAGCAGGTCTGCGGCCACGCTTCCCCTTCAAGCCTGTGCGACACCCACACCCGCTGGGGATGGAGCCGGCCCCCAGGACAGGCGGAGGCACCCACCTTAGCCCCACACAGGTCCGAGGCCTTCATGACGAGCTCCGCGGAGGTGCGCACGGTCACGCCGGTGGTCTCGCACTGCAGCACGCAGTTCTCCACGGTGGTCCTGCCCCGGTGGATGACTGAGGGGGACACGCGACACGCTCAGTGCGAACTCGCCAACGCGGGAAGTGGCCCCGGGTGGCACCAGAGGTCTGAGTATCGCTGAGAGCTGCACTCACACGTCATTACCAGATTTACAAATTCAAACGCGTCAGCAATGACTGCTGTTAGCCACTGTCTAACCTAAAAGCTGCCCCTTAAACACGATGACTGGACCTCCGAGATGCGAAATCCAGCTAAAAAGCACTTTTTATTAAAAGGAAGAAAGTATCCGACAGTCACTTTCCTGAGCCCGTTGGGGGCCAATTCAAGGAGGGAGGGGCCGCGGACCCCAGGACACAAACACTAGCGACTCGTGAGGACGGCTAATTGGCATCGTGGGCTAAACTGACACGAAGAACACATGGCGATCTTGGGGTGTTTTAAAAGAAAGGCGGTCACACAGAAACCCACATGTAACCGCCAGCGTTCAAGTGCAGGCTGGGACTGCTCTCTGGAATGGGCTCCCCAGGCCGGCACGCCGCGTACGTGAGTACTGACCAGCCTCCTGGGGCTCCCGGGGGTTCCTGGACTGACCTCCTGGGGCTCCCGGGGGTCCCTGAACTGACCTCCTGGGGCTCCCGGGGGCTCCTGGACTGACCTCCTGGGGCTCCTGAACTGACCTCCTGGGGCTCCCGGGGGCTCCTGGACTGACCTCCTGGGGCTCCCGGGGGCTCCTGGACTGACCTGCGGGGAAGTGGTGGCCTCAGCCGGACCCAGCGGACACGCGCACTCAGAGACCCACCTAAGATGCCCTCGACGGCGTCGTGCTGGATAAACTTCACGCAGGAGATCCTCACGTCGGCGCCCGAGCAGTCCACGAAGGTGTCCCCCTTGCCCCGCTTCTCTATCACGATGTCATCGGGCAGCCCGTACCCTGAGGGAGAGAGCGGGCCGGTCGAGGGGGTGCGGGGCGCATCCCAACACGAGCTGCTCCGCCATGTCGGTCTCCAGTGCCTCCCAATAAAATCGAACTCTCCCCACATAACTTGTTCAACGTAAGCCGGAGTAGATACAACTTTCCATAAATCTCCTCAATTTGCCTCCGTATCAGGAACACCACCCGACACCAGCTCAGACCAGCTCGGCACTTACGAACCCTCGGCCCTCACGCTGGGCCCACGGGCTCTAAAGCAGGTGACACATACGTGTTTTGCCAACTCTACGATTCTGTTCTTCTAATATGAATTAGGTTTCAGAAAGCCTGAGCAGTTTTCAGGATTATCTAATGTTAATATCTCTTAAACAGACTGACTTAAAGTCTGACCTGCAGCCCTGGCTGGTGTGCTCAGTGGTTGGAGTGTCGGCCAGGGCACTGAAGGGCCTCAGATTCAATTCAAGGGCACGTACCTCGGTTGCAGCTCATCCCCATCCGGATGGGGCGAGTTTGGGTGGCAACCAATCAATGGCTCTCTCACATCAATGTTTCTCTCTCTCTCTCTCTCTCTCTCTCTCTCTCTCTCCTCTCCTCTCCTCTCCCTCCCTCCCTTCCCTTCCACTCTCTCTAAAAAGCAAGGGGAAAAATATCCTTGGGTGAGGATTAACAATAAAAAACCTGGCAAACTGACTTAGAAGACGTTCAGCTGCTGGAAAGCCAGGCTGCCCTTGTTGCCACTGAAAACCTCAGGTCTCAGCAAATCTGAACGTGTTTGCACGTTTCCCTCAGAAAAACTTAAACGTTAAAAAAATGCCATCATGAGAAACGCTGAGATTCTGACATGAACATGTATTCTTAGCAGTTTAAGTACCAAGCGGAGGACGTTCTAAGCAAGGACAGCCTGCCACACGCATGTAGAGCACTCGGCACGTCTCGTCACAGGTGTGGCTGCCGACAGGTCAGCATCACTCACACCAGCAACCGACCGCCACCGCCCCGACCCGGAAATGCCCTGGGAGTGACGAGCCGCGGTTACACGGAACTCAGAATTCCCACGCCATCTGCGGCGCTTGGGCCACCGCGCGGTAACTTCCTACGGCCCAGGCAGAGCTGAGACCCAGCTCGATCTCTACCCGCCCCCCCCGCCCCCCCCCGCGCCCTCCCCGCTCTCCCGACTTGCGGGGCCTGCCCGCAGGTGTGCTATTCACACCTCCCCTGCGTGCGGGCTCGGGGCGGGAGGACACGGCACACTTAAACAGAGTTAAACAGAGTGCGGGGTGCTGAGCGGTGAACCAGGAATGAGCGGCCTCGCTCCCATCAGGAGCTCTGACAAGATGAAGACAGAGGACCATGGAGGCGCCTGCGAACAGCTGCGAGGCCCCCGGTGATGGATGCCTGTCTGCATTACCAGCTTTATTGCCAACTTGACGCCCTTTGGTAAATAGCTGAACAGGTGCAACTAAATCTGACACATTATGGAAACACACAGGACCGGGATGAACGATCGCACAGCAACCTGAAGCCAGGCCTCTCCCTGAGTGTGCAAAGCAGAGCACCGCGGCTCCTCCGAGTGTGCGAGAGCACTGCCCGGCCGGCGCGGCTCCGGGGCTGAGCGTCCACCTAGGAACCAGCAGGTCACAGTTTGATTCCCGGTCAGGGCACAGGCCCGGGTTGCGTTCCCCAGAGCAGGGCATGCAGGAGGCAGCGGATCCATGATTCTCTCTCATCATTGATGTTTCTGTCTCTCTCTCCCTCTTCCTTCCTCTCTAAAATCAATAAAAATATTTTTTAAATAAGCTAAACTTTAAGTAATGCATCAATATATCCACAACATTTATGAAATAAGATAAGCAACATGTAAAATAATATTTTAACGTCTTTTAAAAATATATTGCTGGAATATTTTTTATTCTAGAAACAAGATCTCCTCCCCATGAACCTCCTACAATCTGGAAAGTAGTCTTTTCTTGTTAATCCTTTCCCACTGATCTTTTTAGAGAGTGGAAGGCAGGGAAGAGGAGATGGGGGGGCGGGGGGCGTGGATGTGAAGCACAGTGACTGGCTGCCTCACATGGAGGCCTTGGCTCGAACCTGCAACCGGGCGTGTGCCCCTGACTGGGAATCCAGCCCGTGACCTTTGGTTCATGGGCTGAGCTCTAACCACTGAGAAACCCTGGCCAGTGCCTGTGGCCTTTTCCTCCTCTGCGTGTCCTCCAACACACGATGCCACAGAGAACACCCCCCACCCCGGCTGCTCAGACACCAGGTCGGTCCTGCATGTGTGAAATCGAGGGGCTGACCCGCATTCCTCCTGGAGCTCCGTCCCACAAGGCCGGCGGGTCCCCATTCCTGAAGCCCGTCTTGCCTGAGCGCGGCCTGGTCCTGACCATCCACTCACCTTCCAGCTCGATGGAGTCAGCGATGGAGATGGCGCCCTGCACCACGTAGCGGCCAGGACAGACGATCACCCTGTCGCCTTCATAGCAGGCGCTGACGGCCGACAGCGGGTCACTGTGGAACTAGAAGGCAGCAAGGACATGGCGCGACCCGAGGGTTTCTGGGTCCCACACTTCACTCTAAAGGGGTCCCCGCACACAGAGCATCCCGTGCTGCCACCGTGCACCAGGGCGCGCCTGCCGAGTGCCAACCGAGGCAGGGCCGTCACCGCCCGCTGAACAGACCAGCTCTGGTCCCATCGCTCCGCAGACTCGGGAACCTGACGAGCAAGAAGGAAGCCACTCAAGCAAGAACCCTCCTCACCTGGACCTCCGTGTCCTCCGCACCCGGCTCCTGACAAAGCCGGTCCCTGAGCAGGGCCTGCAGCAGCCCGGTCACCATGGTGGAGGAGACGATGTGCGTGACCTTCTGGCCACTCGGACGGGCACCCTTTGCTTGGACGTTAGAATTCTTCTGGTAACCGAACACGTACCTGGAAGGGACCAGGGAGCTGTGAGCAGCACGGCCTGAGGAAAAGCCAGGAGGCCCTACCAGTGGGACTCGGGTTGAGCAGCGACCTATGAACCAGGAGGTCACGGTTCGATTCCCGGTCATGGCACATGCCCAGGTTGCAGGTTCCATCCCCGATGTGGGGCGTGCAGGAGGCAGCCGATCCATGATTCTCTCTCATCGTTGATGTTTCTGTCTCTCTCTCCCTTCCTCTCTCTGAAACCAATAAAAACATATTTTTTTAGAAAGGAAAGAAGCCAGGCAGCGGGCAGGCGCGGGGTGAGGCCCGCACCTCAGCAAGGGGTTCTCGATGAGCTTCAGCTTCTGCTTGAGCTGCTCCAGCTCCGAGTACAACTCCAGCCCCTGCACCATGGAGACGTTCTCCTGCTCCGAGTCCGCGTGGCAGGCCGACACGGCTGCTCCGCAGGTTCAGGAAGCTCCTGTAGACGCCCTCGCACTGCGCCAGCAGGCTGCGGTAGTCGGCGACCAGGCCGGAGGGGACGCGGTCCTCCAGGATGTCGTAGTGCCTGCAAGTGCAAAGCAGGCTGAGCCCCTCCCCGCGGACACTTCCGGCCACTGAGCTGGCCGCGCACTCAGAGGCCCAGGGACGCACTTCCTGCGTGGGGCTGGGGGCGGGCAGGGCTGAGCCCGTCCCTCGGAAGTGGAGCCGCTGCATGGAATATTTTCTCGTACATTAGATTCAAAATCTTAGTAAATGGGTCGCAGAGGGCAGTCTGCGGGTGGGGTGGGGAGGGAAGTAGCCCAAATAGTCTCCGAACAACCTACAGGACGACCACATTCATAGGACGAAAGATGACAAATGATGCAAATCCCGGCCCTTCCTCACAGAGCACGTGGGACGGAATCACAGACAGTCCCTCGGGGAGGCCGTCAGAGTCGCTCAAAACGGAAGCCTCCCAGGTCTGAGAGAAAACAGCCGTGCTCGCTGAACTGGAGATCAACACCAAAGAACCTCGGGTTGGACAACCTTATCAGCACTTAAATGTATTACTAATTTATGTGCCTTCTCGAGTCCACGCAAAGTCCTTCTAGATGCAAGAGGAGAGCTAACGGATGAATGCACAGTCCAGCTGAGGCCTGTGAAACGGATGGATCTGAAAATGAGGGGCAATGCTGTTGTCACTGTTAAAAGTGTATTTTCTTGAAGGTGCGTCAGGTCTGGGCTTCTCAACCTTGGCTGCACCTGAGAACCGCTGGGGAGCTCGGCCCACCCAGACAGTAAAACTGGGGTCCAGGAGTGACAGGTGCTTGTAAAGCTCCTGGGGGCTGTGGGGACAGGAGGCAGGGCTGTGGGGACAGGAGGCGGGGCTGTGGGGACAGGAGGCGGGGCTGTGGGAATAGAAGGCGGGGCTGTGGGGACAGGAGGCGGGGCTGTGGGGACAGGAGGCGGGGCTGTGGGGACAGGAGGGTCCTCTCACACTCAGCCAGGCTCTATGTTCTTCTGGAAGCAGAGCCACACCCCTGGCAAGCTTACATCAATCACCACGAGCCTCAGTGTTCAAACACGAGCACAATAACCTTTCCTGCTGATCAAGTGAACGAACGAGGTGCAGCTTGAGAACCAGGACCCTGTATGCTGGGCTAAGCCACTCGTGTAAGGACTGTCTGGAAATCCACTTTGCAAACAAGACGCTGGGCCCGAACCTCTGATGCAGGTGAGGTGTCTGACTTATGCAGATTAAGACTCACGCTCTGAAGCCAGCCCCTCAGCCTTCCCCGTACCCGCCGCGGTCGGGAAACGCAGCCCGCTGCGTCTCGGGCCACAGCCTGGCGCCAGCTCCGATGAGAGAGGAGCCTTGCCGTGGTGACCCCGAGTCGAGCCTGCTGAGCGCTGCCGACCTTCACC
>NW_005878131.1:0-7966 GCF_000147115.1 Myotis lucifugus | reverse complement strand
AGCACGGCGGATCTCGCAGCCTCCGGTCCAGCGGCAAACAAAACACTCGTGGACACAGACAACCAGGTGGTGGTTGCCAGAGGGAGGAGGGGATAATGGATAAAGGGGGTCAGACATGTGATGGAAGAAGAGTTGGCTTTGGGTGTCGGGCACACAATGCAATAGACAGACCCTGTGCTGTAGAGGGGCTCCCCTGAGGCCTGTATAATGTTATTAACCAATAAGTTAAATTTTTTAAAAAAATATATTTTATTGATTTTTTACAGAGAGCAAGGGAGAGGGATAGAGAGTTAGAAGCACCGATGAGAGAGAAACATCGAACAGCCGCCTCCTACACACCCCCTACTGGGGATGTGCCCGCAACCAAGGTACATGCCCTTGACCGGAATCGAACCTGGGACCCTTCGGTCCAAAGGCTGACGCTGTATCCACTGAGCCAAACTGGTTAGGGCTAAATTAAATTTTTAAAAAGCAAAGATTTATGGGAGAAATAACATTAGGAGAACAAAGATGTGAATACACATGCTTTTACTTTTTAATATATTTTTATTGATTTCAGAGAGGAAGGGAGAGGGAGATAGAAACATCAATGATGAGAGAGAATCCTTGATTGGCTGCCTCCTGCACACCCCCCACTGGGGATCGAGCCCACAACCCGGGCATGTGCCCTAGACCAGAATCGAACCCGGGATCCTTCAGTCTGCAGGCCAACACTCTACCCACTGAACCAAACCGGCCAGGGCTTATAATTGTTGATTAGTTAACAAAAAACAAACAACGGAGATATAACAAAATGATGTGCAAAGCCCATAAAACGGGAGCAGTTCCAATTCCAAAGAGGATAAACCCACCATCGTCCTAGACTAGAAATGTCGACGGTGTTTTGAATATAAAAGGTGCGGGTGTGACCTCTGGAGGGAGAAGAGGCAACAAAAACACGAAAGAAGCTCCGAGACGCGTCCAGCCCGGGCCGAGCCGTGGCCGACGGTGGGCACTGTCCTGAGCAGCCCAGCGTCACAGCGTGTTGGCTTCGCACAGCAGCACCCCAGGCTGCCTGGCCCGTTAGCTGGGCACCACCCCAGCACCAACAGGTTGCCGGTTCGAGTCCCAGTCAGGACACACGCCCGGGTTGCCAGCTCGATCCCCAGTAGGGGGCGTGCAGGAGGCAGCCAACGGATCAATGGCTCTCTCTCATCATTGATGTTTCTCTCTCTCCCCCTCTCCCTTCCTCTCTCTCTAAAAAAACAACAACAATAATAATAAATAAAATACTTTTAAAAATTTTAAAGCAAATAAAAAATCCTCCCATAAAAGCATACCCCAATTCATGACCACCAATCACATTTCTTTCACATTTCCCCATGTCCCTATTTCCAAGCACATGGTGCACACGCACAGCGATAGCAGGAGAGGCACAGCTCTGGCCCTGACTGCACTCGCCCTCACATCTGGGCCTCCCCGTCCTGCGTCTGGCCCGCCCCGCGTCACTGCTGACGCCTGCCCCCCTAGCTGCCAGCGCACGGACCGTGCTGGGTCTTCCTCTCGCCTTCTCTTTGGCCATGTGGGCTGTGACCAGCTTCCGCTGCGTAAATAACACTGCGATGAACATCTCCCGCTCCTCGGCTGCATCGGAATGTGCTTTCTGAACGCGAATAACGTTACGTAAACGGCCTCATCGTACCCAGGAGAAAATAAAAATAACGACTAATTCTAGACATGGCAAAAAAATCAAGGGCAATTACTAGAAAAATACAAATAGAGGAATAACTTCTTACTCGCAAACTACTGGAGGAAAAAGTCATAAAACAATAAAACGATCAGTCCTCAGACGGGAGGAAGTAACATATAAAACGAGAGGAGGCCGTGTATTGAAACACTGATAACCGCATAAATAAGAGCTGGTTAAATGGTCCTCACAAGAGGGGGAAATTGCAGAATCTACCCAGTCGCTTTCAACGCCACACGCTCACAGCTAATTCTCTGGGACAAAATGGGAGGACGTTTGAGAACAAGGAAGCGGCGGGATGACCTCTGGCTCACCTTGAGGAGAAGGAGTCATGACGACCTTGCTGGAGAAGATGTGCAGGGAGAGGAAGTCGGCCGTTCACAGCCTAATTTAGCCTCACTCCCTCTAAGGCTGCGGAGTTCGTGCAGGAAGAACAGAAGAAAGCGAGGACCCGGGAGCTCGGCATCCCTGCGAAAACGAAGGGAAAACTGCAAATGAACAACAACGTGGAGAGCAGACATGAAAACCCAAGACAGATGTGCAGCGGTCAGCGCCGAGGAGCCAGCATGACCTCTGGGTCTGCATCTGCTCTTTGGCTGAAGCACAGACAGCTGTGTGGCGAAGGCCAGGGGGAGGGGCGAGGGGCTGGGGTGGGTGGGGGCCGTCTGTAACCGTGTCAACCATAACAATCAAGAAAAAAGGCCCAAAACTGTGTCTCTGAAAAGATAATGAAATGAATGACTCCCTGACGAGAAAAGGAGAAGGAAGAAACGAGTACGTAACTTTCCGGAAGGAAGCAGGTAACCTCTCTGAGATAGTTATTTAGACGTTAACGTGGAAATAAGGGGCCAGAATGAGCATGTTGATACGGAAGCATCTGAGGATTTCGATGAAGCTGACCAATGCCTGGGAAAACAGCTCACCCAACATGGCACCAGGAGACGGGGGAGCCTGCGTAGTGACGTCATCGCTAAATAAACCGCATCTGTCGTTTAAAAACTCCTACAAAGGGGACTCCGGGCCCAGACTGTCCTCACGGGGAAATCCGTGGAGTGTTTATCGCTGGAGGATGGGAATGGCACACGCCTCCCACCGAGGAGAGAACGAAGCAGGGGCGCCCCAGGCTCGTTCTGTGGGTCCCTCTGCCAAGTCCTGACAAAGCCGAACACGTCCAGGAGCAGAAACGCAAAACATCACCGAGGACCCAGCAGCCGAGGACGAGAACACCGGGGGCCGGGCCGGCTCCTTGGGGGGCGCAGGCGGATTTGACATTCAGAAATCCATGAAGGACATCATGGTATCGGCTCCAGGGATGCAGGGGGTTCACAGAATTCATCATTTATTAGTGACTTTAAAAGCTCCTAGCAAAGCAGGGATAGAACCTCCTCAGTATGATGAAGGGTATCCCATGTGTGACAAAATCCTACATAATAAAAGCCTAATATGCAAATCGAACTGTGGAACGACTGGTCACTATGATGCACACTGACCACCGGGGGCAGACGCTCAACGCAGGAGCTGCCCCCTGGTGGTCAATGCGCTCCCACCAGGAGAGCGCCGCTCAGCCAGAAGCCGGGCTCACGGCTGACAAGTGCAGCCTCTGTGGCAGTCGGACATCCCCTGAGGCGTCCCAGACTGTGAGAGGGCGCAGGCCGGGCTGAGGGACCCGCCCCACCCCCCAGTGCATGAATGTCGTGCACCGGGCCTCTAGTTTAAAGTAAACAAGCTCATACGTGGAGCGAGACGGCGGGATCTCGGAAAGCATAGTGTTGCATGAGAGCTCAGGCTTTGGGATGTTATGCTATGCATAATGCAGGGCTCCCGTAAAAGTCTAAATGCATAAACCGATAGTCTGCAATATGGTACAGAGATATGTATTCATTGAGACGTGATGGGATCATTTCAAACGGAGTAGACAAACACATACCAAATTTATGATGATGATGCTTCTGGGAGAAAGAACGGAGCCTGAGACTGAGGAGGGATGCAAAGGTATTTCATCTTTGCTACGTGATTCCAGCTCCCTTAAATATTAAGCAACATTGATCTGAAATAAAAATGACAGCATCGTAGTAGTTTAAACACTGGGTTCTGAGTCATACGGGTGCTGGTTCCCGTTTATGGTTCTCGGTATTTCAAAAACGCCTGGGAAGCACCGAGGCACAGTCCGATAGAGTGAATGCCATTCTGTCACCAATCGCTGGCTCGGGCACGTCCCACCCGGCGCCCAGGCGGAGACCCGTGGCTAGACCAGGGCACGTGGGTGCCGTCCACGCCAGCGCCGTGGGACCGGAGGGGACAGCTGGACGCCATCTCCTTGGCCAGGCGCCTCCTGCCTCCCCCTCTTTCCTGCTGGCATCTCTTGACGGTGCCGTGGCGACGTGTGTCAGGTGACTGTGTGATAGTTCCTTCCTGCCTATCCCATTGGACGGCGAGACCTGATTGGCAGGAGCCTCGGCTTATTCATTCCCGGGATCCAAGCGCGCAGGGGGCGTGACCGTGTCCGATGAACACATGACCGAGGGGACCCCCTTCGTCTGCTCGGCCACCTCCTACCTGTAGTCAGAGGGTGCCGAGGGCTAAATGTGTGTGTCCCCCAAATTCCTACGCTGCAACCCCGCCCCCATGTGACGGTGTCAGGAGGTGGGCCGTGGGAGGGTCACAGGGATCAGGGCCCTCGCCAAGGAGACCCGCGAGCTCCCCGCTCCTCCGGCCGCGTGAGGCTCCAGTGGGAAGGCGGTCACGAGCCAGGGAGCCGAGCCCTCACCAGACCGAACCTGCTGGGGCCGTGACCGTGGACTTGGCAGCTTCCAGAACTGTGAGCCGTGACCTCCTGTGACCTGTGCTGCTGACCCGGCTGTGCGTTTTGTTACAGCAGCGGGCACGGCCGACACACAGGCAGACGCTGTAACCGGCATCGGCGCCGGTTCTGGGGCCTCGCGTGAGGTCGTGGGCCGCGGTGTGAGTGCCTTCACGCCAGTGGCCATCGGAGGACTTAGTAAAAGTCACCCAAAAAAGCAAGAGTAGCCTTGACCGGTTTGGCTCAGTGGATAGAGTGTTGGCCTGTGAACTGAAGGGTCCCAGATTCGATTCCGGTCAAGGGCCCATGCCCAGGTTGTGGGCTCAATCCCCAGTGGGGGGCATGCAGGAGGCAGCTGATCAATGATTCTCTCTCATCACTGATGTTTCTATCTCTCTCTCCCTCTTCCTTCCTTCCTCTCTGAAGTCAACAAAAATATATTTTAAAACACACACACACAAATGTAAAAAAAAAAAAAAAAAGCGAGAGTAGTCGAGTCCTGTGTAGAAAAAGCTTTGGGGGCCTGACCCAAAGGCGGGGGGGGGGGGGCCGGGGGCAGGCAGGGGGGCTAGAAGCCGAGAGGAAGCCCTGGGGGCCCCAAAGACTCAGGAGGGGAGCCAGCACGACCAAAAACCGTCAGGGGGGGAGGAAAGAGGAAAGTGGGCGCGAGGCCCTCCGTGTGACCCTGAGAAGCGGCTGGGCTCTGGGGACACGGCCATCGCCGGGGGCTGGAAATGCCCGAGAGTCTGTCTGATGTTTTGATGCAAAGAGGCGGCATTTCCATCCTGAGCACAGGGTTGGATTCACAGCCTGAAACGCACCCCCAGCCAAGGGCGCGGTGCAGCCCTGCAGAGAGCGACGCCCGCCTGCCCGGGCCGGGCCCTGGACGCGGGAGGCGTCTCAGTGCGACTTTCGATGAGGGTTGGAGAGCCTTTGCACAGAGCCTGGGATTTGCAGCCCACGGGGTCTACTCTGCACCTGGCGGTAAATTCAAGGCCCAAAAGGCAGAAGCGGGAGCACAGGGCCCATTCGCTTTTCCAAATGCCCAGGAAATGCGGGGGATGCCCTCGCAGCAGCCGCCGCCCCACCCTTCCTTGACGGAGGAGGTGGCGTTCGGCGTGCAACCTGCTGCTGAGAAATGAGCAAGGGCATCCCTGGGGCTGGGGAGGCCAGGGGCAGGGGTGGGCAAACTTTTTGACTCGAGGGCCACAATGGGTTCTTAAACTGGACCGGAGGGCCAGAACAAAAGCATGGATGGAGTGTTTGTGTGAACTAATATAAATTCAAAGTAAACATCATTACATAAAAGGGTACGGTCTTTTTTTTTTTAGTTTTATTCATTTCAAACGGGCCGGATCCGGCCCGCAGGCCGTAGTTTGCCCATGGCTGGGCCAGGAGGGAGCCTCTGGCTTCCTGTCCCTTTGGCTTGTGCGGTGGTAGCTCTCCTGCCGCTGCCGCCCGGGACGCCCGGCCTGGATGCCTGTCCTCCACGTCTTTTTCCCCCCACACACCCCGGGGCATTTCCAGGGCAAGGACGACAGAACCCCGATCTCCTGGCCAGGCCTGCTGTCAATGTCACTGTCGCCGTCACCTGTAAGAGCTGGTGCGGCCGACCCGGAGCCCCCAGCGCCTCCAGGTGCCGACACGCCACCCAGGTCAGCCAGCGGCTCCGTGCCCGGACTCCGCCCCCCCGGCTCCCTCTGGAGCCCACACCTCAACCTTCGCACGTTCTGTGGAGAGGTGTGTGCATGTCTACATACAGACCATTGGGGGGGGGCAGACACATTGCTGGCAGCGTCACTGGCAAAATCCCGCTGGGCCGCCAGCTGGCTCAGGGGCTGAGCGTCGACCTATCATGAGGAGGTCATGGTTCGATTCCCGGTCAGGGCACAGGCCCGGGTTATGGGATCATCCCCAGTGGGGAGCATACAGGGGGCAGCCAATCAATGACTCTCTCTCATCATTGATGTCTCTCTTTCCCTCTCCTTTCCTCTCTGAAAATAAAAATATATATTTTTTAAATTACCAGCTGCCGTGAGAACTAAATGCAAGAGGACTTGGGAACAGGCCCAGGGCAGAAGGAATGCACCAGAAACCAAAAAAATGGATAATTCGCACAGTGGACGCGGCTATAAAAGCTGATGTTGAGGAAGGGTATTTATTATGCGAGAAGATTCCTAATATATTGCAGAGAGGAAAAAGGAGGCCGAATTATGCTGATGAGCCTGCCACTAATTCTGTAAATTCGTGCGTTTTGTAATTTCATACAACGATGTAATTTTAGAGCGACCCATAAATCAGTGACAGCCTATAAGTGTGTGTAATTTATGGGCGTGTGGGTGTGGACATATTTTTTAAAACCGCAAGATGGTTATCAAGAAATTAGCAGCAGTTGTTTATCCCGGGAGCCGGCGGCGGGAGGGGTAGTTAATCTTCCTTTGTGCTTTCCGTGGGCGGGCGGTTTTCTGTTTTCCTTTACGTGGGGCGTGAGCCGGTGGCGAGGAGGTGACGGCGCTGGCGCCCCGGGGTGGGGAGCTGGGTGGGGCGTCCGTCTCTGTCGGGCACAGTGAGTGTGTGAACCTGCTTCCCAGGCCCGTGCCTGTGAATAGTACAGACACTGAGCGTCTGCTGTGAGCCCGGCCAGGAGCGTTTCCGGAGGAACCCGCTGCTGGGACCGCGGTGACAGCAGCCGCCAGAGCGGAGACGCGGGCCGGGCTGTGAGGCCGCGGGGGACGGGCGCGGGCGCTGCAGGCGGCGTGGTGTGGCTCGCGGGGGCTCGGTTTGGCCGGACCTGGTGGGAGGAGCCCTGAGGGCCGGCTCTGCCTTGGCCTGGGGTCTTGGACCTGACCGGCCCCCGCGCACCGGTGAGCCCTCTCCGCGGCGGTGACCGGACGGTACCCCCCCCCCAGAAAGGTGTGGCCGTGGCGCAGGAGGAGACCCCCGGGGGGCAGGTGTGGAGTGTCATGAGGGGCCCAGGGCTCAGCAGGCTCCCAAAAGGGGTCTCAGGAGCTGCACTGGATCTACCCCTGTTCCATGTGCCGCCGAGCATCAGGGAGACAGCAAGGCCCTGAGGTCAGACAGCATAGGTCAGTGTGGCCAGGGGGGCAGCACGTCGCTGATGAATTGCTGTCAGGCTACGTGGCGGACATTTCACGCAGAGTGCGACCTGGATAGGGGGTCCTGCAGAGTCCTGCTCGGCGTGCTCGCCCGCATGCGGGGCCCCTGTGGTTGGAGCACAGCACATACCGTCTGCAGATCACCCCACAAGCATTACTGTGTACCCTTGCGCATGGATGCACAGAGATGTGCCCAGCTCGGCGTCCCTGGATGCCTTTGTCCCGTGACCCTTCACTCCCCAGGATTCTCAGCAAGCCCCCCAGCAATGCCTTATCTGAGTCTAGGCAGCAGCATCCTGACTGTCTGCAGGGCATTGAACTCTC
>NW_005878130.1:0-7967 GCF_000147115.1 Myotis lucifugus | reverse complement strand
GAACCCATTGTGGCCCTCGAGTCAAAAAGTTTGCCCACCCCTCTAGATGGTAACTCAAATCTACAGGAAGTAGTGAATATCACTGAAAAGGAAATGTATGTGGTGGTCTCTGAATTTGAAACAGAGGGCTCCTGGAAAATACACATTTTAGAATATTATCCAAATCTTTATTCAAGCAAACTTTACCATCCTGGCTTATTTTTCTTAATTTTAATAGAAGTTTTACTGTATAAAACTTTAGTATTGATTTAAAAGTGCTATAACTCTTTCCTAAACATTTTATAAGATTTGGGTTAAATCAAAATATTCCCAATCTGATGATTCTATTCACATAATCTGTAGTCTACATTCAGTTGGGTGGCTCTACTTAAGGTTTCTTAATAAAATCCTGTTTCATAGGCAGGGTGAAATAATGAAATAATTTTAATAAGAATTCTAAAACATAAAGGTAAGTAACCTCACACAAACTCTATGCATGGTCATTTTACTCATTGCTGATAAAATCATTTAGAATGAAACACACCTCTGTCCTGTTCCCTGCTTTTTCTCATGCTGGCACTCTAACTGGAATGCTTTTTCCACCATCTCCGCCATCTCTGTATATCCAACTTTGTCTGACTTTCAAAGTACAGCTCAAATACCTTCTCCTCAAAGAAACCTCCCCCCCTTCTCCCCAGGAACTCCCCCCGTCTCAGGAACTCTTTCAGCATTTCAGTGCTTTCTAACCTGAATTACACTTGTTTGTGTATAAGCTAGAGGAAATAAGATTTTCAGTCAGTATTCATAGAATAAACTCAGTATCAGAATCACCCAGAAAGGATGATACTAAGTCAGAGTCCAGACAAAGGAAGCCAGGAGTGAGGAGTGAAGTGGGGTATTCCCTGAGAAGCAGGTTTTCAGGAACACTGGGTGAGTGGAGACAGCGATATTAGTCAGGGGCATCTAGGTACTGGCTCTGCCTTCTGCCCCAGAGATGGAGGAGGGGATGTAACCTTGTTGATATTGAGTTTGATTTGGGAACCTAGAGAGCCCAATGCCTATAAATGTCCCATAATGTGTAGGCACAGTGGCTTAGCCTCTCTTCTCAGACAGAACCCTACGTGCTTCAAAAGAGACACCAGCAAGCCCTGCCGGTGTGGCTCAGTGGTTGAGTGTCGACCTATGAACCAGAAGGTCATGGATCGATCCCTGGTCAGGGCACATACCCAGGTTGTGGGCTCGATCCCCAGTAGGGGGTGTGCAGGAGGCAGTCGATCAGTGATTCTCTCTCATAATTGATGTTTCTATCTCTCTCTCCCTCTCCCTTATTCTCTGAAATCAATAAAAACAATTTTTTAAGTGAGACACCAGTAACACTCCATGGGCAATACAGAGGCAAGAAAAAGCCCAGCAAGCACATTCTACATCTGCTTCTCTCAGGACTCAGTCTATTCCAATCTTAGCACCAGGCATCATCTCCCCTCAGAGAGATAGAGCTCTTTAGGGCAATGTTGGCATTCAGTTAATACATGAGTCCTTTAGGTCCCAACACACCACAGGTGCTCCATAAATGTCTGCTGGATGAATTACATAAATGCTGGGTCCTGACTGGCTGCTCCAACCCCACTAAGGGGAGCAGATGCTGAGAGCCACAGCATTCCCAGCAGACTTAGACTCAGAATACACAGCAGCCTTCTAGGGGACCTAGGGAGGGCAGGAATCCAAATTCAGCTCAAAAATACTGAAAACTTTAGTTGTCTGGTCCTATAATGATGCTACATCTGTGGGTTTGTAGTTTAGGTGGCTGTTCTGATGCACGATTTCCCAACAAATCAATGGAACCCCAAAACCTTCCTCATCATCTCCCCTCTCCTGTCACATCCTGTCCCTCCACCCACATTTCCCTTTGGTGAATGACTTCCCTTACTCTAGAAGTCCAGATGTCATCTCATACTGTCTGCTCTTCCTATTTCCCCACATTCCCACATGCAACTATGAAGTCCTGTCATTTTAGCCCATGGACAGACTTTATTTTCCCAAGAGGCCAAAAGCAATGGTTTCAGATCCACATGGTCTTCTAGAATCCTGCCACTCACTCCCCATCAGGAGGTGGAGACTATTTTCCCTGCTGCTGAACTTGTGACTGCCTCCATGAACAGAATGCAGCAAAAACAATGGGATGTGATTTCAGAGGCTACATCATAAAATTAAATATCATTCCACCTGGTGTCCTCATTCTCTCTTTTTCTCCTCTGTTTTCTCTCTCTCTCTCCACTTACCCTCATAACTGAGACACCATGTGGTGAAGAAACCTAGGCCACATGGGAGGCCACGTGTAGATGTTCTAAATGAGATCCTAGCCAAAAGGAAGCATCAACCAGCCGAAAGTGAGTGAGTGAGGGCTCAGATGATTACAGATCCCTACCTTTGAACCATTACAGGTGACTCTGGGTAGACCAGAAACAAGCCGTCCCTGCCCAAACTGCAGATTTGTAAGCAAAATACACATTTTCATTATTTTAAGTCATTAAGTTTTATGGCAATCTGTTACAGAGGCAAAAATCACTGAAATAACCTCATAAATATATCTCTGAGTCCTCCACTCCCCAACCCATTTGTCAAACTTTAGTTCAGGCCACCAACACCTATCACTTCAACAATTTCAACAGATTCTCAAAGAGTCTTCCCAAACCCCATTCCTTTCCTTCTCTAGTTCATGCTCCAAGCTCCTTGCAGAGAGTCCTCTAAAACACAAATCGCTCCCTTGCTTAAATTCCAAAGCATAGATGATAATGAATGGGTGGGTGGGTAGATATATATCTATAAATAAAAGCATAATATGCTAATTAGACCGGACAGCTGAACAACCTTCCGGACATCCTTCTGTTCGACCTTCCGAATGAAGCCGGGGCTGCGAGGGCCGAGCCCCTTGCAAGAATTTCGTGCATCGGGCCTCTAGTATATAGATAAGACATAGAAACATGGATGAAGCAAATATGAAAAAAATATTAATTTTAGAATCTAGAGGTTGAGTTTATGAATATTATGTGCTATATACTTTTATGTACATTTAAATTTTTCCTTAAAAAGGTTTTTAAAGATTAATATAAACCTTCAATTGCTCCCCACAGATGGAAATCCAAATTCCTACTGACACCCTAAATGCCTATCTCAATAATAAGGTTATTACTCTGTTTATTTAAAATATCATGAAGTTTGAGCACAATTTCAAAGCTAAGGGACTTTAATTATTCAGTAAACATTTATTAAGCAACTATTATATACAAAGCATTGTGCAATTTGAAGTATGGTGACATATGTGTTCACACTAGAGAGCTTGGCCCCTATGGAGTCCTCAGTACCAAAGAGCAGGCCAAGATGGTATCTATCCATTGCTCTGGGGGACAATCAAGCATCTCAGATGACACTGGAGTCAGTAAATGATCACTTCAGAATCTTAGAATCCATTCCTAAACCTGGCTAACTTCATCAGTAGTTCTGATGAACACATACACCTTCACCTCTCTTTTTTACTTCTTTGCTCTCTTCCAAAATTGTTCCTATATCCCGTTTTCTTCTGTCCTGTCTGGTTTTCTCCTACTGAGTCCTCAATTCACTTACATAAAATCACTCTTACATTAGCACACGCAGGTAACCTCAACAGCTGGGGGGCGGGAGGGTGAGGGAGGTCAGATCCTTTCTAGAAAACAAATCTAAACCAAATGAAAAATCAAAAATAGTTAAGGAAAATACTCTAGAAACTTTTGTTGAAGTTGACCTAGCTGTAAAACTCCCATACCTCCACATTCTTCACAATATTGCCCATTCCTTTACAAATGTGATCACAAAAATTAGTTAAAGAAAAGCCATCACCAAGCCCAGCAACAACTCTAGGAATGATTTACAACATAAGCAGCTGTGCTTCCACATTCAACCACCTCGTGTGGCTTTCCAATATAGTAATGAGCAATTCCCAGTTGTCTTGGGCAACGTCCCAGAATCTTTTTCAAATAGAGCAAAAGAACTAGCACAAAAACCTCAGAATCAAAAAATCCTTTGGCACCCCACAGCAAATTCCATTACAGTGAGATGCAAGTTTCCAAATTGTTCAAATTGATTAAAAACTGAGCCTGCATTCATTTTACATTTTACATTCTGTGATAGCTACAAGCACAAATCACAGGGAATTAAGGAAAGTACACGGCAAGGATAATGAGTAAGTTCACCTCCCCAAATCAGTAACTTGCAAGTAATTGGAAATCAAAAATGTCTAACAATTTATTTCTGGTGAGATATATATTCCCTTTCTAACATAATTACTCACAGAGACACCTTTTCTGCTAAATTTTTACTGTGCTGCTGTTCCTCCCTCAAACTCACTAGATCCCTAAGGGCAGAAAATTCCCACAGAAGCTTCCTATTAATCATGTATTTGGACAATTCTACCTCTGTCTGATTTAGCAATAAAAGTGAAAAAAAAATTAAACAGCACAGATTAGTTTAAATAGCTATAAAGCATGATGGCGTCTGTTTAATAAATTTTCATTTAAAAAGCAGAGTTCAGGATCATATGGTCTCGGACCTATATCATCTGGAGAGAAATTTATCATAGACCATTAATTATTTTGGAGGCACTTTAACTCCCAATTAGCCATCCCTTAACCAATGTTAAAAAACCAAGCAAGCACCCTGTCATTATTCCATGCATGCATGCACACAAACACACTCAAAATTCAAAATAAGCTACATTTTAAATAAAGCTTCAGCCTTTAAACAGAACATATGCTCTTTTCATCTACTTTTTTCAGGGAGGAGGGGAAAAGAGCATGCTATATATTTTTATGGAAATGGAACATTTCATTCATTCATTATATAAACAAACATTTACTCTTAGGAAAAGATGTAAATAAGACTCAGCCACAATCCTCAGGGAGACTACAGTCAAGTGGGAAAGACACACAATTTTTAAAAATGGCAGAAGTTAAGACAAAGTGTTACAAATTCAAGGCATAGGAAGGGATTTCTGGGTGAACAGAACTTGCACTGACATATAAAAGGTCAGACGGCCTGGCTAGGGCAAGATTCCATTTAAAAAGTACACCAAAAAAAAAAAAAAAAGTACACCAAACAATATAAAAAAACACTGTGTAAAACCCAAGTAAGTGACTTCTACTTCCAACCCAGATGGAATAACAGGGACCAAATTTATTTTCCCACCTGAAACCACTAAAATAACAGACAAAATATTCAAAACAACTGATTTAAGACACTGGGTATCGGCCAACAAAGCATGGCGATCCCTGAGAGACAGGACACAAATGAGGTGAGCCACCACCTTGAGAGAGTTTCCAGACTGAAGAGAAGGAAACAGGAACCCAGATGAAAGCCAGCAGCCTCCCTGAGATGCAGGGACAGAGATGAGAGTCCAGGGCGGCCAAGGCAGCTAGAATTCACAGGACAGAACACTGGGGAGGAGAGAGCTGCACAGACCGAGAATCCCAGAGTTCTGCAGGGGCCCCTCTGTAACCATCGGCTGAACACAACACATTAGTGTGAAGAAATGACCCGACACCCGGCTGGCAGGGCTTAGTGGTTGAGTGTCAACCTATGAACCAGGAGGTCACGGTTCGATTCCCGGTTAGGGCACACGCTCGGGTGGCGGGCTAGATCCCCAGTGTAGGGTATGCAGGAGTCAGCCAATCAATGGTTCTCTCTCATAATTGAAGCTTCTATCTCTCCCTCCCTCTCCCTTTCTCTCTGATGTCATTGATAAAAATATATTTTAAAATAGAAAGGACCCGAGGCTGGGGAAAGAACCACCCAAAATAATCCGAGTTAAAAGTGCCAGGGATTCACACAGGCCCAGCAAAAGTGCTGGTCGTTACCAGCCAATAGATACAGTAATTCTACACATAATTTTAACAAATCAAATTCAACAATAAATTTAAAAGATGGCCAAGTGGAGCTTACCCCCACTTGCAGAAACTGACTGTAAGGGACCTACAGCAGCCAAAACAACTTTTAAAAAATAAGTACAAAGTTAGAAGATTCACACTACCCAATTTCAAGACTTTTTATAAATATAAACTACAGTCATCAAGGCAGTGTGGTATTGTGAATACAGACAAGCAAAGCAGTGGAACACAACAGAGAGTCCAGACATAGACCCACACACAGATGGACAAATGATTTTTGACTGATGTACAAAAGCAATTATTGAAGAAAGGATATTCTTTTCAACAAATGATGCTGGAACAATTGGACATTCATATATAATTTTTTTAAATATGCTTCAATCCATAACTTGCATCATATACAAAAATTTAACTCAAAATGGATCAGAGAACTAAATGTAAAACCTAAAATCATGAAACTTATAAAGTAAAACATGGAAGAAGACCTTTGTGATAATGGGTTATGGAAAGATTTTTTTTTAGATATGCTACCAAAAGCATGATACATAGAATGAAATGATAAAGCTGGACATCACCAAAATATAAAACTTCTCTTCGAAAGACATCATTAAAAGCATGAAACCATAAGCCACAGACTGGGGGAAAGTATTTGTGATCACATATCTGATAAGGTACTTATATCCAGAATATAAAGGACTCTCAAAACTCGGTAATAAAAAGAAAATATAAATACAAAATATGGGCAAAGGTTTAAAGAGAAACTTAAAACAAGATATACGGATGGCAAATAAGCACACAAAAAGATGATCAATATCATCAGTCATTAGGGAAATGCAAATTAAAACTACAGAGAGATACCACTACACACATCAAAATGGTTAAAATTGAAACGTGGAGACCAGGATCTGGAGGAGCAGGAACTTTCATACCCTGATGGTAGGAATATAAAATGG
Organism: Myotis lucifugus; assembly: GCF_000147115.1. Taxonomy (NCBI): domain Eukaryota; kingdom Metazoa; phylum Chordata; class Mammalia; order Chiroptera; family Vespertilionidae; genus Myotis; species Myotis lucifugus. The sequence goes on along the minus strand of NW_005878130.1, from coordinate 1,120 downwards.
AAAACAGTCTGACTATTTCTTTAAAAGTGAAATATACACCTACTATGCGATCTCTCCATTCGGCACCTAAGTATTTACCTTCGAGAAATGAAAGCCTGTCCATACAGAGACTTATACAGGGATGTTCAGAGCGGTCTTATTTGGAATAGCCAAAATTTGGAAACAACCCAAATGTCCATCAACAAGAGAAATGGATAAACAAATTGTGCTCTAACCACATAATGGAATATACTCAGCAATAAAAAGGAATGAATTATTGATATAAACTACAACATGGATGAGTCTCAAAACAATTATGCTGAGTGAAAGAAGTCAGCCAAAAAAGGACACACACTATATATCATCCCCTTCAGGTAAAACTCAGGAAAGATGCAAATAATCGACAGCAACAGAGGCGGTCGGGGTTGCCTAGGGCCGTGTTGGCAAACTGCGGCTCGCGAGCCACATGCGGCTCTTTGGCCCCTTGAGTGTGGCTCTTCCACAAAATACCACGTGCGGGCACGCATACAGTGCGATTGAAACTTCGTGGCCCATGCACAGAAGTCGGTTTTCGGCCTGGGCGAGTCTATTTTGAAGAAGTACTATTGATAGTTGGCTCTGTTGACTAATGAGTTTGCCGACCACTGGCTAGGGAAAGGCAGGTGGGAGGGGCAGGAGGGCAGTGTTACAAAGGGGCAAGAGGGCACTTCTGGTGATGAATATGTTTATCTTCTTCTTCTTTTTTTTTAAATCCTCACCCAAGGATATTTTTCCATTGATTTTAGAGAGAGTGGAAGAGAGAAGGAAAGACTGAGAGAAATATCGATGTGAGAGAAACACATCAATTGCTTGCCTCCTCCACACACCCTGACCAGGGCCCAGGCTGGGGAGGAGCCTGCAATCAAGGTGCGTGCCCTTGACCAGAATCAAACCCAGGACCCTTGGGTCTGCAGGCCGATGCTCTATCCACTGAGCCAAACCGGCTAGGGCTGTTTACCTTTTTTATTATGATGATGGTTTCGCTGGTGCCTGCATATGTCAAAAACTTAACAAACTGAACCCTTTAAGCATGTGCAGTTTATAGTACGTTAATTATACTTCAGAAAGCTACTTTAAACACTTTTAAAAAGTGTAAGTATTT
>NW_005878129.1:0-7967 GCF_000147115.1 Myotis lucifugus | reverse complement strand
GTCCGCCCCCGGGTTGCTCCGAATTTCTCCCAGGTGGCCCAGGTTTGAACTCCCCCCAGCTGCTCGGGCAGTGTGGAGCAGCCCGCCCCTCACTGCGCCAGCATCACAGAGCCACTCGTCCTGCTGCTTCAGCCTCGGGTGCAGTGTTCGAGAGCCCTGAGGAACCCTGGCTTGGATGCGGCCAATCAGGAAGAGGCGAAGCAGAGTCAGTTCGGAGCCGCTGTGCGTCAAAGGGCTCCATCCTGCACACTTTCCCAGCCTCCTCCCGTGAGCCTGCTCACCGGCCCCCAGGGCCTACCGGCCCGCCCCTCTAGCAGCCCATTCCTTTACGCAGGTCTGTGCTGGGCCTGGGGCACAGCCCTGAAGCAGGAAGCAGTGGCTTCGATTCCCTTGGAGGGGAGGCCCTGCCCAGGGCGGGATACAGGAGTCAGAGGGTGACTGCTGGGAGGATGGGGGGATGGGGGGGCGGGCAGGAGAGGCCCTCCCGTCCACCTTCTTCCTCTCTGCCTGCCCCTTGAAGCCACAGCAGAGGTCTGGCCGCTCTGTGTCCCCAGTGCCACCCAGGCACACGACAGGCTCCGTGCTGCTTGACCCGAGGCTGACGCAGGCCCCCGAGCCCTGGCCTGGCCCGGCCACTGCCAAAGGCCAGCTGCTCTCTGTTCTACAAACACAGTCCCTGCCACGGGGTCAGGGCGGCAGCGGGGCACAGGGTCAGGGGAGCTCAGTGAGAGAGCCGCCGCCCAGGGCTGACTCTCACACCGAGTCCTACTCCAAGGCCAAAGGGAACATTTTTCCATTGGGACTGGCAGGAGCCCATAACACAGCTGACTGCACCGTTCACATGAATTTGGGGAAATAAACCAACTTCCAGGAAACGTTTGCCCCCTCTTGGGTTCTCCAGAGCAGGAATGAAGTCGGCCAGATTGAGTTCACAGCAAGAAGAGGTGGAGTGGGAGGTCCTTGGCTTGGGGCTGGGCCCTTTGGCAGCTTCCATCTCTGAGCCACATTCAGTCCACGTGGCCCTTCCCCTGCGTGGCCTTCGGGAGCACAGCGACAAGCCTGAGGTGCGGGGTGAAGGGGGGCAGCCGCATGCGTGTCTGTCCCGTTGCAGGAGCATCAGGACGCTCTGCTGGAGGTGCAGAGGAGCCAGGCCCTGGAGACAGCCGCGGTCAGCATCCAGAGAGTCCTGCGGGGCTACAAGCACAGGTGACAGCCCCCCCCCCCGCCCCCGCACACACCCGCCCATCACGTGCCCTGGGAAGACCTGCAGCCCCCAAACCAGGGACTCCGGTTCCTGCCCCCCTGCCCCTCAGGACCTCTGACAGGGACGCTAGCCTGTGGTGCGGGAGACGTCGGAGGCATTATCTGAACGCTCGCTTGGGGCCATGTTTGGTGGGGGGGGGGTAGTGGGGGGACCCACTACATAAGCCAGAGTCAAATGAAGTGTCAGCTCTGGTCTCAACTATGTTTTGATGTTCTCCTCCAATTGTCTTAGAGCAGTGGTCGGCAAACTCATTAGTCAGCAGAGCCAAATATCAACAGTACAACGATTGAAATTTCTTTTGAGAGCCAAATTTTTTAAACTTAAACTATATAGGTAGGTACATTGTTATTAACCTAATTAGGGTACTCCTAAGGCTTAGGAAGAGCCACACTCAAGGGGCCAAAGAGCCGCATGTGGCTCTCGAACCGCAGTTTGCCGACCACGGTCTTAGAGAATTTATGAGTTTGGGTGTATGAGGTGGTCGGTTTTGGAGGCAAGAAAAAAAACTCTGACTCAGTTCCCTGGTCAGTAAGAAGGTAACGCTGGAATTTCAGCTCAGGTTCCGCAAATCCGCAATATCACCGCCTTCCTCACCCTCCCCATGTCCAGAGGGCTCTCCAGGCCCACAGATCTGGTCTCTGTACTGTCCCGTCTGCTTGTCACCAACATAGAAAGGACTGGAAACCCAGACATGATGCGAAAATGGGAGAACAGCTGACCCATGAGAATAGGGGCTGTGGACACCTTCGAGGAAGCTAACGAGGCAGAGACATGTGGCTCGGAAGCCAGGCCTTGCTGACACCGGTCTCGTCAGCAGCCAGCACCAGGCCAAGCAGTTGTCAGCCAGTGGTCACTGGTACCAATTCAACACCAACAGGCATTCCCAATGCTAAGTGTGGTGAAAGGAAACTTCATTCGGTGCAAACAGCGCAATTGTGATACAACACAGCTGTAGACCAGCACAGCTCAACAGTGTTACCCCTCAATTACACAATCGCATGGCTCTGAGGCAGCCCTAGGGTGAGACCCCCCCACCCCACCCCCACCCGCCCACCCTCTGGCTAGACAGCTCTGCTCAGCTCTCTGTTCCAGTGAAAATGCAGTTTGCAGTCTTGGTGTAAAGAGAAAGTGCACTCTCCCAACCAGAGGAGAGCTGACTTATAGAGAGAGAAGTCCCACCCCTGATCCCTGATTGGTCCATCCTCATGCAAAGGAGGACTCCAAATCTCACAGTGCAAAAAGCACTGTCCAGGTCAGAATGTAGCCACTCTAATTAGTTAGTGAAGATGCTAATGAGGAAATAGCTGTGCAGCTCTCATTGGGCCAGGAAAGTCTCCTGCTGGTGAAATACAATCCCACGAACTACCAATACTTCATAAGAGGGGCTCAGCCAGCTGGAGCACAATGCAAGCAGGCAGGAAGCTCAGTGCCAACTTCTCCCTGAGCGGGACTGACAGGAGAGCCTCTGTTTAGCAATGACTGCTGGGCTCGGCTGATCAATTTGAGTCCAGTTAGCCACCAGGAGCCCTTCTCACAGGTAGGCTTATCCTTGGGGCCAACACGGGAATGCACAGGCTGCCTTCCCAGAGCAGTCAGAGACAGGCAGGGGCAGCCCTCCTCACTTTTGATGCATTCTCTTTACTTTGAGACTTTTTAATTTTTCAATTACAGTGGATATGGAATATTATATTAGTATCAGATCTACAACTCAGTGATTAGACACTTACATAACTTACAAAGTGATCACCCCGATGAATCTGTGCCCACCTGACACCGTGCATAGTTATTAGAATATTATTGACTATATTTCCTATGTTGTACTTTACATCCCCATGACTCTTCTGCAACTACCAATCTGTACTTCCTAATCCCTTCACCTTTCCACCCATCTCCCCACACCTCCCTCCCATCTGGCAACATCAATATCTGCTCTGTTCTATGAATCTGTTTCTGTTCTGCTGGTTCATCTATATTGTTCTTTAGACTCCATATGTAAGTGAAATCATATGGCGTTTGTCTTCCTCTTTCTGACTCATTTTACTGAGCACAATACTCTCTAGGGCCATCCATGCTGTTGCAGGTGCAAGATTTCATTCTTTGTTATGTCTGGGTCCTATTTCATTGTGTATATGCACCACGTCTTCTTTATCCAGTCATCTGCTGATGGACACTTAGGTTGCTTCCATATCTTGCCAATTATAAATAATGCTGCAACGGACATATGAATGTCTTTGTTTTAGTGTTCTGGGTTTCTTTGGATAAATACCCAGAAATGGAATTGCTGGGTCATTCTTTGTCTCTTGTTATTTAAAGTCTATTTTGTCTGGTATAAGCATTGCTACCCCAGCTATTTGTTTGTTCCAATTTTCATGAAATATCGTTTTCTATCCCTTTATTTTAGTCTGGGTGTATCTTTCGAACGGAAGTGGGCCTCTTGTAGATAGCACATATCTTGTTTAGTTATCCCTTCAGCCACTGTATGTCTTTATTTTATTTTATTTTATTTTATTTTATTATTTTTAATCTTCACCCAAAGACATGCTTAGAGAGAAGAAGGGAGAGAGAAAGAAACACTAATTGGTTGTCTTCTGTACGTGCCCACAATGGGGACTGAACCTGCAACTTAGGTATGTGCCCTGACCATGAATCGAACCGCAACCTTTAGATGCACAGGATGATGCTCAAACATCCATTTAAATTTATTCATTTATTTTTATATATTTTTATTGATTTCAGAGAGCAAGGGAGAGGGAGAGAGAGAGAGAAACATCAATGATGAGAGAATCATTGATTGGCTGCCTCCTGCATGCCCCCTACTGGGGACTGAGCCCGCAACCCGGGCATGTGCCCTTGACTGGAATCGAACCCAGGACCCTTGAGTCCATAGGTCGACGCTCTATACACTGAGCCAAACCAGCCAGGGCCATCCATTCACATTTAAAGTAATCCTATATAATAAAGGGTAATATGCAAACTGACCCTAACAGCAGAATGACTGGGAATGACTGGTCACTATGATACACACTGACCACCAGGGGGCAGACACTCAATGCAGGAGCTGACCCCTGGTGGTCAGTGCGCTCCCACAGGGGGAGCTCTGCTCAGCCACAAGCCAGGCTGACAGCTGCCAGTACAGCGGTGGTGGTGGGAGCCTCTCCCGCCTCCTCAGCAGAGCTAAGGATGTCCGACTGCAGCTTAGGCCTGCTCCACGCTGGCAAGTAGACATCCCCTGAGGGCTGCCGGGCTGCCAGAGGGATGTCTGACTGGCAGCTTGGGCCCGATCCCCCAGGGAGTGGGCCTAAGCCAGCAGGTGGACATCCTCCGAGGGGTCCCAGACTGCAAGAGGGCATAGGCCGGGCTGAGGGACCCCCCCCCCCCCGAGGGCACACATTTTTGTACACCGGGCCTCTAGTTGTTGATAAATATGTATTTATTGCTATTTTAGTTTCATAGTTTAAAAATTTTTTTTCTCCTTCTAAAAGACGGCCCTTTAACATTTCTTGTAATACTGGTTTGGTGGTGATGAACTCCTTTAGCTTTTTCTTGTCTGGAAAGCTCTTTATCTATCGTTCAATTCTAAATGACAGCTTTGCAAGGTAAAGCAATCTTGGTTGTAGTTCCTTTCTTTTCATCATTTTGAATATTTTTTTGGCAATTCTTTCTAGCCTACAAAGTTTCTGTTGAGAAATCAGCTGACAGTCTTATGGGAGCTCCCTTGTAGGTAACTAACTGCTACTTTTAAGATGCTCTCTGTCTTTAACTTCTGGCACTTTAATTATGATGTGCCTTGGTGTGGGCCTATTGGGTTCATCTTGTTTGATACTCTCTGCACTTCCTGGACTTATATGTCTTTTTTCTTCACCAGGTTAGTGAAGTTTTTCACCATTATTTTTTCAAATAGGTTTTCAATTTCTTTCTCTCTCTCTTTTCCTTCTGGCACTCCATGATGTGAATGTTGGTACACTTGAGGTTGTTTCAGAAGCTCCTTATTCTAGCCTGAATTTTGGGGGTTCTTTTTTCTTTTTTAAGTATATTTTTATTGATTTCAGAGAGGAAGGGAGAGGGAGAGAGAGATAGAAACATCAATGATTAGAGAGAATCATTGATTGGCTGACTCCTGCACACCCCACACTGGGGATCAAGCCTGCAACCCGGGCATGTGACCTGACTGGTAATCCAACCATGACCTCCTGGTTCATAAGTCGATGCTCAACCACTGAGCCACACTGGCTGGGCTGACTTCCTTTTGATTTTTGCTATTCTGATTGGGTGTTTTCTGCTTCCTTATCTTCCAAATTACTGATTTGATTCTCTGATTTATCTATTCTACTATTGATTCCTTTTATGCATTTGTTATTTTAGTTATTATATTCTTCTTTTCTGGCTGGCTCTTTTTTGTTTTCTATCTCCATTCTTATGTTTCCTATCTCTTTATGGAAGTTCTCACTAGTTACTCTTCCCCTAAGTTCATTGAGCATCCTTATAACCAGTGTTTTGAACTCTGCATCTGATAGATTGCTTGTCTCCATTTTGTTTAGTTTTTTTTCCTGAAGTTTTGTTCTGTTTTTTCATTTGGAACATGTTTCTTTGTCTCCTCATTTTGGCAGACTCCCTGAGTTTGTTTCTATGTATTAGGTAGAGCTGCTATGTCTCCTGGTCTTGGTAGAGTGGCCTTGTGGTGTTCTGTAGGCCCAGTGGTGCAGCCTCCTTGGTCACTCAAGCTGGGCACTCCAGGTGCCCCTCTCTTGTGGGCTATTTGCATCCATCTGTTACAATTGAGCCTTGAATGCTGTTGGCATGTTAAGGGAGGTATTTACTCCCAGGCTGATTGGCTGCAAGGACTGGCCACAACCACAGCAGAGGATCTGCTGTGCAGGGGCTGACCCTGCAGAGCAGGACTCACTTTAGCAGGGCTCTGGTGCCCAATGAGTCTGTCTTAGAAGTATGTCACCCATGGCCCTAGCTGGTTTGCCTCAGTGGATAGAGCATCAGCCTGCGGATTAAAGGTTCTGATCAAGGTTGCGGGCTTGATCCCCAGTAAGGGGTGTGTAGGAAGCAGCCGATCAATCATTGATGTTTCTCTCTCTCTCTTTCCCTCTCCCTTCCTCTCTGAAACCGATAAAAATATATTTTTTAAAAAAGAAAAATATGTGTGTCACTCGTGGAGGAGGTTGGGTGAGGCTCTGGAGAAGCTGTCTCTGGGTGAGCTGGCTCTGGGGACTCCCAGGAGATGTAGTTTCAGGTCAGCAGCTGCCTGTGCCCTGCCTGGGCCACCCGGCAGGAGCTACAAAGCAATCTGCGTTGTGCTGGGCGTGGAGATGCCAGGGAAAGGCCAAGCTGGTAAAGAGGCTCTCTGTCCCTGTCTCCCTCTCCTCTCCTTCTGGTATTTGCATTTATCCTGTTTGGAGTTTGCTCAGTTTCTTGAATCTGTAGGTCTATATCTCTTGCTAAATTTATGAACTTTTTGGCTATTATTACTTCTAGCACTTTTCCAGCAACGCCTCTTTCTTTTTTCCTTCCGGGACTCCAACGACACAAATGTTAGGTCTTTTGTTACAGTTCCACTGGTGCCTGATGCTCTGTTCCTTCTCTTTCAGTTGATTTCCTCTGTTTTTCAGGATGTATAATTTCTACTGCTATATCTTCAAGCTCACTGACTCTTTCCTCTGTTCTTTCCATTGTGTGCTGAGGTTCATTTTACTCATTGTGGTATTTTTAACTCTAAAATTTCAATTTGGTTCTACTTTATTTCTCCTGTTTCTTTCCTGAGACTTTCTATTTTATCATTAGTTTCAAGTGAGCATTGTTGGGAGTTTTTTATAATGGCATCTCAGTGTTGGACTCTGTTGATGGTCTTTTCTCATTCGAGTCGATATTTCCCTGGGTTTTGACATTTTGGGTATTATGTTATAAGAATTATGTGTCTTGTTTAGATATACACTTTTAGCTATCTTCCTCTGACACCATTCTGGCAGGGGAAGTGGGTGGCACCAGTTTGCTGTCTAATAGGGTGAGGTCCAAGTCCTCCAAGAGCCTCCAGGGACTGCTGCTGGCTGGGAGCAGAGTCCTAGCTGCCCACAGGGCGTCCGCTGACACCACTCTGGCTGAGAGGACATAAGTGCCTCATTACTGCCCCCCAGTGCGGCCTCCACTGATCCCATGGGGAAAGGAGCAGCCTTGTTACTGCTGAGGGAGATGCAGCCTGATTCTCCACTGGGTCTTCTCTGACACCGCTCCCACATGGAGGGAGAGGGGCCCCCATTACTGCCACATGGTGGTGGGGATCCAGGGTCCCCCGGTGGTTTTCACTGACAGTGTAGGGGAGGTCATTATGGCACACAAGGATGGCTCCTACTCAGCCTTCTCGGACAGGCCCTGATGAGGGTGGCGGCCTAGGCTCCCCCGGGCACTCTCTGGTGCGGGCACCACAGCTGTTTCTGTGGTGCTTCCCTGGAGTACACGGGTGTTACCTGACAGCTTCCTGTCTTGCTGACCTGCTTCTTTCTGGACCTTTTTGGTAGAGAACAAAGGCTTACCTTGGGGCTTTTCTGCTCTGTGCCATTGCCATTTCTGGATTGCTGACTTCTTCAGCTCCTAGTCTGGGGTATGTGAGGCAGAAAGAAAACCCCCAAAAAGTTACCTCTTGTGTCCTGACGGGGGGGGAGGGAGGGGATGTCCTGGATTATTCTAAAAGGTGGACTGC
>NW_005878128.1:0-7971 GCF_000147115.1 Myotis lucifugus | reverse complement strand
GACAGTCCCTGCTCCCTGAGCTCAGCCCCGGGGAGACTCCAGGCCACGCCCGGGTGAGGGGGGCAGAGGCACCCCCAGCCCGGCCGGAGCCCCGGGGATGCGCGCAGGGCAGCCTGGAGGAGAATGCGGGGGGCACGGCCCTGCTCGTCTCTCAGCTCCACACCTCAGCCCTGGAGCAGCCCGCAGGCGCCAGGAGATGAGCGAGTTTTTCACTGGTTCCCTTGGGTCTCCAGTGAGCAATAAAAACTTTAGCCCTTTTCAAAGGACATAGATTTCCCCGAGTGCCTAGGTTGTTGGCTGATTTTGTTTCTCGGTGCAGAGCTCTGAGCTCTGACCTGTTTCCCTGAGAAATGTCGTGTGGGGTCTGCACTTGCGTTTCCTTTGCACAAGTTAGGGGGCTGGGAGTTACCCCGAGGCCAGCGTCGGGGCGTTATACTCACTGCTGCAGAGTCTCGAAGCCTTGTTCCTTATAGAGCAGCTCCTGCTTCATCTGCGAGAGCTCCCGCTTCAGCTTTTTAACCTTTTGTGAGAAATCAATGTAAATACGCATGTTTGTAAATAATTAGCAACACTGTTTTAAAAGATAACCCATTAGTAAACTATTAAACACGCGAACACAGCCTTAGTTGAACATTCACTCTGCTAGTTTCTCCTGGACATAAGTTCTGTGCCCGGCAGACTAATTATGTATAAATTATCAGTGACGGACGTTACTGCTGATATTAACCCTCAGCATCTTATTTAGCAGCTTTCCTATGAGCGCGACATCACCAGTCTCCAGTTGGTGATAAACAGCCAGGAAGGGAGAGCCGGGGCTGTAAACCGAGGCATCGCTAACTCTAGGAGCTCGGATGCCTCCTGCCCAGGCTCCAGGACCTCTGGCCACGCCTCTGCCTCTCAGACACGCCAGCAGTGGCGCCTCAGGGCTCCCGCACATGCTCTCCCCTCAGACAGCCAGTTGCTGACCCCTTGCCACTCAGGTCTCAGCCACACTTCACCTTTCCTAGCCACCCCCTCATGCACTACTCTGTTTCGTTCAGCTCACAGCATTTTTCAAAAGCTACACTTTTCTGTGCCCGGGTTTACTGCCTCCCCGTGGGAAAGGACGCCGCACCACACAGCTGTAGTCCAAGCTTCCAGAGCACGACCAGGCTAACAAATATTTGATGTCAAACTGATAAAAAAAAAAAGTATTCTTTTTCCTCCTGCCAAATACATGCCTTGGTCACAACAACACTGAGATCTGGTGGGCAGAGAAGCAGCAGCAGCCTGGAGTGGTCAGGCCAGTGGTCTCCACCGGCCGGCACACTTGTCTCTAGGCTAAGGCGCAGCCTGAGTCTCAGGCGCATCCTGTTACACATCATTTCCATGTGCTTTTGGGCTTTTATTTCCTGTTCATTCTACCGATTCCACAAATATTTATTGACTCTCCACTGGGTGCCAGGTCCTGGGTCTGTTGTGTGAACAGAACAGACACAATCTTGACCTTCAATGGTCTTTAAAATAAACAAACAAAACTTTATAATTGTCCAAACCTTCATGGCTGCTACAGTGTCATTTTTTTAAATTTTATTTTTTCCAACAACTTTCCCTCCACGCCGCCTTTGCCCTCTTCCACCTCCCACTCCCAGCCCCTGCCATCACCACACTGATGTCCAGAGGGGCCAGCAGGGGCCAGGCACCAGCACTGGGGGTTGGCGCACGGGCAGTGCCATAGAGGCAGAGCCCAGAGGAAGAACATTGTGGACCAACAGGAGGTGGTGATGGACCAGGTGTGGCGGGTGGGGGAGAAGATGTGGCAAAGGTCACGTCCAAGGTCTTGACTTGCCAGCTGGGTGCACGAAGGTGCTTTCCTGAAGACTGGGACCAGATCCTGGGGAAAGATCAGGGATTTTCTTTAAGATACTTTCGGGAGACCCACGAGACTTCAAAGGCAATTGGAACACGTGGACTTGATGCTCATCAGCAGTGTCTGGACTAGAGATACGAAACGGAGGACTTCACTGCTACTACGCAGAGCAGAGAGCAGCTTAGAATCCGGCAGAATTTTTTAAAAACTACCATTATAACAGTTTTAGTTATAATGGCATCACTGTGCTTGTAAGATCCAAGACAAACTGGGACTGTAGCAAAATGACCTAAACAAATCTATGGCCCTTATTTTAGTTTAGGAACGTCCTTACTCCTAGATCCCACCCCAACGGAAGACATGAAGAGCCCACAGCCCTGAGCCTTTGTCTCCCCTGACGCACTAGACTTTCTGCAGCCCCAGCCAACCATCTAATTGCCCAGACCTTTCCTCAGGAATCAAACCTCACAGCCCAGAACGCTGAAGTGGAGGTAAGAGCCTGACTTTCCACACCCCCTGCTTCCATGCTGACTACACTGAAGCAACTGGCACTTCAAATCGATTTTCAAGCTGCTTCTGAAAGCCAGGAAGTCGTGTGATTAAGTGTGATACCGTCTCTGACAACCCTAGTGTAACAAGTTTTACTTCAGAAGAAGGAGAAAGATGATGACAAAGAAGGAAAGAGTACATTCCAGAAGCGTGGGATCCTGGAAGGCTCCCGAGACAGGCAGGTTTCCTAAGTCTGCCCGACAGCGAACCCTGCAACAGTAAAGCCGGGGTGAGCAGACGGCCTTTTGCTGATGACCTCCTCCCTCTGCACCCTTTCTCTACGGCAGAGGTCCTCAAACTTTTTAAACAGGGGGCCAGTTCACTGTCCCTCAGACGGTTGGAGGGCTGGACTATAGTTTAAAAAAAAACTATGAACAAATTCCTATGCACACTGCACATATCTTATTTTGAAGTAAAAAAACAAAATGGGAACAAATACAATATTTGTATTTGCATGTGGCCCACGGGCCGTAGTTTGAGGACCCCTGTTCTGGGGTCTTGCCAGGGCCCCTCAGCAGGCCAGCACAGGGCCCCTGCCACCTGCTCCTCGAAGAGCCTTCTCTTCCCTTGCGTCCACATCACCTTCAACAGAACACCCTCACCTTGAACGGAAACGAGACATCAGCTCGACAGTCACAGGATTGATAATGAAGACATTTCTGCCCTGACTAAGAAATAGAGGCAAACAGAATCCCACGTACTCTCAGAGCCACCTGTGATGACTAATGAATGAATTCAGTCATCAATAACAGAAAGGAAAAAAAAACCCCACAAAGCCAATGAGAAACATTATGTGAAACATTTATGAGATATGCTACTTGAGGTACAAATAATAGATGAAAACATGGAAAGTCAATGCTAGATTTCCACAATTCAAATAAACTAGTCCGTTCCCATAGGACTCAGCATGGCCTAGAGGGCGGCATCCTTTGTAAGTGCTCCACGTGCACCTGAGAATAACACATATTTTGTTATTTTGAGGTGGCATGTTCTACACATGTTCATTTCATTTGGTTGGTTGATGATATTGTTCACAATTTCAACAACTGTGCTGATTTTGTCTGTATATCCTATCGATTACGGAGAGAGGAGTGTTGATATATCCAACTATAATTGTAAATTTGTAGTTCTCCTTTCAGTTCTATTGGTCTTTTTCAGATATTTAAAGCTCTGTTATTCTATGTATAACACTTTAGGGTTATGTGTGTATATCATTATGTCCTTTGATGAACTGACTTATTAGTAGAAAATTTCTAGTAATATTCTTGTTCTAAAGTTTACTTTGATATTAATATGTCAAGTGCAACTTTCCTTGCATTTGTATTTTCATAGTATGTCTTTTTCATTCATTTAATTTTCAACCTATCTGGGCATTTATATTTAAAGTAGATCTGTTATAACCATCATAGAGTTGGTTCTTATCTTAACCATTCTGATAATCTCTACCTTTTAACTGAAGCATTTAGACCATTTATATTTAGTGTAATCATTGACATAGTTGGTTTTAAATCTTACTATCTTTATTTTCTAATTGTCACATATGTCCTTTTATACTTTCTACTTCTATTCCTGCCTCCTTTTGTATTGACTACATTTTAAAAAATTCCATTTTATCTCCACTATTGGTAATACCTCTGTATTTTCTTAGTAGTTATTCTATGGCAGGGATCATTAAATGATAGCTTGTGGGTCAAATCTACCCTATGGCCTAATTTTTTTATGGCTCATGAGTTAAGAATGGTTTTCATGTGCTTACTACTTTTCTCAGAAAAGTGAAAAAGAAAAACCTATGACAGAAACTATATGTGGCCTGCTAAACCAGTTTTCTGTTGCTACGGAACAAAATATCACAAAATTAGCAGCTTAAAATAACACTCATTTAATAGATCACAAGAAAGGTCTGGCTGGTTCTCTGTTCAAGGTACCCAAAAACTGAAACTGAGGTGTCGGCCAGGCTGAGCGCTCACGTGGGGGTCACGGGGAAAATCCGCTCTCAGCTACATTCTGGCTGTTGGCGGAATTCAGTTCCTGTGGGTCCAGGTGGGACTGAGATTCGGTTTCCTTCCTGGCAAGTAGCGCAGGTCCCTCTCAGGGACCCAACTATTTCCTGTGGGTATAGCCACCTTCAATACAGAAACCATGCCCTCGATGCTCCTTGCACTTTGAACATCTGGCTTCCTCCTCTCCAACCAGCTACAGAAACGCCGGCTTTTTGTTTTGTTTTGTTTTTGTTAACCCTCACCGGAGGATATTCCTTCCATGGATTTCAGATAGCACAAGCCCTGACTGAGTTAAAATTGTACGTCCCGGGCCTGTCTACCTACAAGAAGCAAAACTTCGCTCTGAAGGATGACAAGATCATCCCAAACCTTAAATCATCTTTATGTGTTGTCACACATAAGGCTCTTACTACAAACTAAGCAGCTGTCAGAGGTCAAATATTGACCCCAAATCAAAACCATTCTTCAGACCATATGGAAGAATCCAACCTATAAGAAACCTAGGTATTATCATAATGAAGACATGAAACTGAAAAAGTAAGTGTGATTATTTTGTTAAAAAAATTATATATCAATGTTCAGAATTTGGGCAAGTATCCAAACAATTAAATAGAAATTTTAGAACTAAAAAACATGCAGTGGAATGAAGCTGAAATCAATAATAAAAGATTATTCCCAACTATTTAAAAATTAAGCAGACTCTAATCATAAAGAAGTTACAAAAGTTAGTAAATATTTTGAACTGATTGATAAAAACACAAAATTCAAAAACTAGGAGTTGCAGGCAAGAGCCATACGCAGAAAGTCATCTGGGGCTTTAAAAGCAAATGTTAGAAAGTAAGAAAGCCCCAAATCATTTGTAAGTATTTGCTAAAGTGAAAGCTATAAATATTTTTTGACACAGCAATTTCATTTCTAGTTGCATAATTAAGAAAAATGTGTACATATGTGTCCCAAAGGGCATGTATAGGAGACATGTACGTTAAGGCACAGTTTTTAATGACCGGAAATTGGAATAAGCAGTAATGGGCATCAGTAGAAGAGAAAGAATTTATGGTATGTACTCCAAGGTGGAATGCTTTACAGCAATGAAAGTTTATGTGAATGAATCTCAAAGTGTTGCTGAGCAAAAGAAGCCATCAAATAATATATATGGTGGCATTCCAGTTTCACAACGTTCAAAGCAGCCAGAAAACTGACCCACAGTGTTGATGGGTCAGTTACCTTCAGAGAGAAGGAGGACGGCCATGAGGGGTCACGGCAGTAATCTATCTCAGGACATAGGTAATGGTTACATGGATTTACGGACGTGGTGAACAGTGTTTATGACTCTAAAAGTCAAAGATGAACAAACTCTGGCCTTAACAGCAGTTTGGTCAAAAAGATTCGGGGTAAAGATGGGGACACACCCATGAGAAGTGTTGACTAGTCAGTTCTAGAAAGAAGCGACTGGTGACGGAAGATGGGCATCTTTAAATTCGGGACATCTGATGAAAGGGCAGCAAGGCTCAGCTCCGGAAGTCACGTCAGCACAATAAGGGAAGGGAAGTTACCGAGACTCCAGTTTTGATTCGATGTACTAACTGCCAATCATAAAACTGCCCGACAATGGAACGCACTGGGTCTCAGGAGCAAGGACATCCCAACCACAGGAACAGTTCCAACAAAGGCGGAAGGAAACACCAGCCGTCGGGGGTACGCGGAGGAGGCTCCTGCACTGGATGGACAAGGCAGGCGACCACGAATGCCTTTCCCACCTTCAGCGTCTACGCAGATGCACCATGTATAGGGTGTCCCAAAATTCGCGCAAGATTTGAATTTTGTGTGAGCATTAACAACAACAACAACAAAAAATAAAAGCCTAATTTTACTTGGTTTATTGAATCAGATTCTAATATCTGTTGCCCTTTGATTTCAATCCCTTCAATTTGATAAGTATTACCAAGTACCAATTATGGCCCAGGAGCAGGGACAATGAAGACCAATGAAGACCACGGCTTTGCGTTTGTGCCAGCAAAGCCGTGGAGGCCATTTACCCGATGTGCTATTCTATACATAACCCTATACTGTATACTTTGTGAATCAATAAAAAATTTACAATTTTTAATTATAAACCCGTGTTTTCTACCAAAATTACTTCTTGCGTGAATTTTGGGAATTCTAGAACCACAATAAAACATCTTACCCTCAATCGCGTGGTGGAGATCTCCGCTTTCAAAATGTCAGGATCGTACTTAGTACTCGAGGAGGATCCTGAGAACACTTTCCAAAGAGAGAAGAGAAAAGCAAGGCTGCATCACCGGTTCTCAGCTCAGAATTTACAAACTAAGAACAGGAGTCACATGCTGCTACAGGTACTTACTTACTTTATCATTTCGTTATTGTCATGCGTCAGACACCTACATATAAAAAGTAATCTTCAAACCTTCATAATTTAAAAATAAAGCCTCAAGAAAGACACATGTCACAAAGACCCTGGTACTTCGTTTTCTTCTGGGTTTACCCGAGTGAATAAAATCTTAGAGGTCCTGGTGGCACACAGAGTTTACCAGGCTCGTATTCCCTGAAAGCCACCATTTCAGGGGACTTCTGAGCCCACGGTGCTGCTGCTTTCAGCACGGCCAGCCCAGGCACCCTGTTCTGGAGATGAGGGAGAGCTAAGTCAACGCGGTGGCCAAGGGACACGTCATTCCAGCTAAGGGCTCCAGTTCCTCCCACTACAGATAGTGTAAGAGTAGCAACAGGGCTGCTGACTAGCCTTCATCTGAAAGGGTACAACGAACTCAGAAATAAATAGAAGGCCAGCAGGCAGAGGGCGGGGCAGAAACAGACAGGATACGTGATCCCCAGAGGAGACTTCATCTGGAGTGTGGCCGAGGGGCCTTACTGACAAGTCTGCGGTGTGCCCGCCCCACTCCCCGCCGAGAGGGAACAGGCCCCCAGAGGAAGCCCCACAGCGCCCCAGTGGCCCCCGGTTCCCGTGAGCAGCCACACTGCACTTACAGCTTGTGTGGGAGCTTGACTTCTCCTTATAGGCGTCGTTCAATCGCACGTATTCATCGAGGGCCAGGGCCAGCCTCTGCTCCTTCACGTGGTACAGCTCCTTCTGCGTCCGCAGGGCGTCCTGAGCCACCGAGAGGTAGTCCTTGAGCATCTTCTCCTGCTCCCCCCTCCATTGCTTCCTGGGGTCTTCAATCTGTGTGGTTTCTGAAAGCACATTGGGTGGGTCATTTTTTAGCATCTCATTATGCTTTATTATTATTATTTAAGCTTTTTAAAAAATGGCTAGCTTTAATTCTTATAGCCTCTAAATAATTCATTAGTATATGCGAAGGGACTGCTACAGGAATTGGACACAGTTTTTGTTTAATTTTGCCCAGTCCCTCCCCACGGCCTCGCCTTTAAGGTCCTTGTCAGCAGTTTATTGTCCCTGTGAATCCATCAGACACAATTGTCACAGTAAAAACGCCCACAGCGGAGATGGGGTCCTTCCTCTCAGAGTTCCCCGGCTCCCAGTCCCTAGGAAGAAAAAGCCATATGTGCCAGCATTCACCGCCCTGCATGGCCCGAACC
>NW_005878127.1:0-7971 GCF_000147115.1 Myotis lucifugus | reverse complement strand
TCACAGTCACTTTCTTTTTTTTTATAAAGGGGGCCGAAAAGCAAGGGAATTTTGACTCATCCCTAAAAGCACAGGAATTTAAAACCCAGGGTATGAAAGAATATGAAAGAATTTCAATAACTCTGCTTCTTCTTGGGAAAGCCCGGGAATTGGTTGTTTGCAGTTTTCAGAAATTTAAATAAATGAAAGCAATATAACTAAGGCTCCCTATAGGTTTGCATCAGATGTGTTTTCCCCTATTTGCATTTTTCCTATTTTGCGAATTTCCCTAACTATTTGTATTTTCCTATTTGGTAGTAGGACTCAATCTCCCAAAAGGTGAAGAGGTTCTAGTTCTTTATCATTAACAAAAATGTACACCCCATGATTGGTAGAATACTGAAACCCCAGCATGAGGCTGCCTTAACTCTCAGAGCAGACTAGCAACACTAGCCTTGCCTCCAAAAGAATATTCATGCTGCTGATACTTTTAATCCACCTGCAACATAAACAGTCATATCTGTGTAATTGAACATGTGAGAAACAGGAAGTAAATGACATTATCTAAAACAATTAAATTGTGTTCTTCTTGGATTAACATGAACATGTATGCATAGTCTTCTTTAAATAGCCTCCTCGCCTCGTGTGCGTTATGTCAAGCTACAGCACTTCACTTTTTAAAAGCCTGAGTTACTCATTAGGCATCAGATTGTGAACACCAAAAAACTCTGCTGAGCTAATTTTTTATACTGCCCTCAAGAGCCTGCAACTCTTAAGTTTCTTATCAATTTGAGGAATGATCAATTTGTAAAATAGTATGGTGTGAGGTGGTTACATGTTAGACAAACAATTGGCAGTCTAATTCCTGTTTACCACTGTCTGTGCCTGGGGATTACACTATGTAGTCCCTGGGCTTTTTCTAAGTATCTCATTTATTAAATCCCAGTCTTAGATTTAAAGTATACAGAGAACACACCTCTAGTGAATACAACTGAGTACTATCTAAATTTCCAAATATCAACTCCCTTAGCAAATTAATCATACAATTGAGCATTGACTTCCTTTCTATGGTTGGTCAGAATAAATTAGATTATGCTATAGTTACAATCAAATCCAAATATCAGTGATTTTAAAGTCATAGCTTGAAGTTGTTGAGAGGCTATCTAGAAGTCATAGCCCCAGCTCTTACCCCTTATGTTCTGCTTTCTTCAAGGGTCATGATGGTATGTACATCTTATACCAAGTAGATGATCAAGTCTTTCAGGACAGAGATCATACTCATTCACCTTTAAATCCTCTTTTCCCATCTTCCCACCAGCATGTTCCTAGTATAGTCTCTATCACATTAAATCTATAATAAGTGTTTTGTTAATGGGATGGGAGAGGATGTTGCCAGAAATACCTTGTGGGGAAATTACTTCTGGCTGCAAGACTAAGTTTCCTCCTACTTGCAGTGAAATGTAACCATTCACTAAAACAGATTTACTCAAATAGTGTTTAGCACTTCATACTAAATAAATATTCGACTCATCCAATAAGAAAGAATTTGCTTGTTGCATACTATGTGCACAACACTGTACGTGAAACCATGGGAGAGTCAAAAGACATACACTCAGGTCAAACTTAATCACTTAGCATTCTAGCTGAAAGACAAACCATAGAAATCACTAGCTCATTAATTCAACAACTATGTATTTAGCTGCTTACTATATTTGCCAGGTATGTGAATAAAATTGTGAGCACAAATAGATGTAGTTCCAGAAATCATGGAGCTTACAGTCTAGATGGAAAAAATAAACAAACAATTCATTATAATGGCTATGAAAAAAAAGGAACACAGTGTTAAGATAGTTTCTGGAAAAGATCAGGGGAGGATCAGAGATCAAGAAAAGATATACAGCTCACCTGGCATGGCTCAGTGGTTGAGTGATGACCTATGAACCAAGAGGTCACAGTTTGATTCCCAGTCAGGGAATATACCTGGGTTGAGGGCTTGATCCCCAGTGGGGCGTGCAGGAGGCAGCCAATCAATGTTTCTCTCTCATCATTGATGTTTCTATCTCTCTCTCCCTCTCTCTTCCTCTATGAAATCAATAAAAACATTTTAAAAACAAACAAACAAATAAAAAGATATACAAATGTCTAGGGGGTTGTGTTTTACTTTACTAAGTCTATGTGATCACTTGGTAGAGAAAAAGAAATCCCCTGCATAATAGCAGTTAACTATAAAAATTCAGAAAAAGTGTGTAAAATATTGATACTTATTTACAATTTTGTGTGATGAAAGCGATTTGGATTCCATGTATAATAATGCAGAAAATAACAATTTTAAGAATTTTCATTATGTTAATATTCTAAACAGGATCCTTATTATGAACATTTTTACCAATAACATTAAATTAAAAAGGAAAAGGAAGTCTGACAATCTTTGGAATCCCTACAGACTTACTCTAATTTTTGAGGCAATCTATGTCTTTCAGTCAATGTTTTCAGATAGTTATACAGGGTGTGCCAAGAAATAATGTATAAACACTTTAATGGCTGATACTCAATTTTGAAAATGAAATGTGTTTTAATAAACACTACCTTTATAATTATTCAAAGTGTGTGTATACATTTTTAGGACACCCCATAATTCTCATATATTCTGCAGTGTTGATTATCTAGATTAGTTTATTTCATTAACCAAACTCAATCTTAATTCCAGCAGATTGTACTAAAAGAAAAAATCAGGCAAGTATCAGAACTGCCCTATATATTCCCTACAGAAACTGGAATTTATAAAATTCCTTAAGAGAGAGTCAAATATAAAGGCCCAGATAAACAACTTGGCTGGTTCCATTCTGGATCAAGAGAAGTTCAGAATTTACATAAATAGTTTGAATTTGATACCTTTTATGCACATACACAACTGCAACTCAAGTAACAGTGTAAATTCAGAATCTTTACTATTTTTATGTCCCATCAATACCTCAAACAAAGAATGTGGTTTTCAGAATGATAGGAAAGAAATCACACTTTCCCTAAGAATAAGAGAAACAGTATTTTGTATTCTGGGACTTAATTAGACAAGAATTTTATCCATGTAACAAAGCGGCTAAAATACAAGCTCTGTCTGTGATGGGGTTAGCAATCTCCAATATTCACTAGAAGTGTAGCCCAAGGAATTTTACCTGAAATCTCAATCACTTGATGTGCATAACAAAGAAAAATAATAAGTGCATCATGGAATGGTGTTGTGGACAGAGATATAATAAAGGGCTGAAAACACTGCCTGACATGTCATAGCCCCACTAGCCAAAAAAAGTCTAAGCTCTACTATGTGCCAACTGCTCATCTTGGACTTGGAATTTAGGCTATCAAATGCAGAATGATGTTTCTTTTCCTATCAAAATATTGCCCATCCACGGAAGCTGATTTAAGTCCCACCTGCTCCATGAATCTTTTTCAAACTTTTTAGCCTCCATAACCCTGTCTCTATTCTTCACCCCCACAGCACATGTTGTGCATGGCAGTATATCCCAAAGTGTATTAGCAAATGTTGCAGAGGATGTTCACTGGTGTGCTGACTAGATTATCCTCAGTTCAGAAGCAAGGCTTACCCAGTAAGAGCTTTTGAACATGGGTAAATTTCTAGAAGCATGATTCCTAAACCAAACGGCAATTCCATTTTATATTTTTGCATATTTTACCAAATTTTCCTCCTGAAAAGTTGCAACAATCTCTACTGCCCTCAATAAAGTACTTTTTAATGGACACTGTTTTTAAATCAGTATTTCATCATAGAAAGTAAGCTTTCCCATCCTTTAAGGGAATGCTCTTTTGGATTAATTAGATTCAAAATCAAGAAGCATTTCCTGAAGTGGGTTCCTACAGGGGATACTCAAGACGTAGTCAAACTAAGTTTAGAAAATCGCTTGTCCAAATGATTTTTACTGGCTTCTTTATTGCAGGCCTTCTCAGACTTTTTAATATGCTAAAATATACTATAAATCTCTAAAAACAGTTATATATTGGGCCACATTTCCCAAACACATTTGGCTATAGAATATTTTACTCAGAGCATTTCAAGGAAATAATGTTTCATAGAATACTTTGGGAAATGTTCATCACTTACATATCAGCTAATATTGTTATCTGTTTCATGCAGAAGAATGCATTATTTCCAATGTGATGGGAAACTACTTACCTTGTTTTACAATCTTTGTATTCTGCATAACTACCACAACATGCATTGCAGAAAAGATCTGTAATAAATCTTGGCTGATTAGCTGACCAATTGCATCTTTAACAAAAGGAAATTATGTATGCTAGCAGTTCAAACAGAATACATAAGAAGTAATGCCCCTAAGTAAGTAGGGCCCAGAGTCATTTCCATCTTTTTAACTAATGAGAGTACTTTTTTGCTTTTATCACACACAGGAGTGTCATTAAATGCTGTCCTACATTAACAGTGCCTGTTTTCTCTCTAACTACAATTAAACAAAAACTTGCTACACCACTTTTTTTAAAACTTTATTGCCAATATATTATCTTAGCAACAAGGCACACTCCAATAAATACTTAATCTTGCAATCCTAATAATTCAAAACACTTGGGGTCTCAAAACATTAACAATGGCTCTTTTGGTGAGAAATGAAAATATATATATATATTTTGGCGTCTAAAGAAGATTAGCTTTAGGTTGAAAAGGCTGCAGCTTAAAATAATCACATAATTGTATGGTGGCTAACAGACAGCAGGGAGTCAATTCCTAACTGTGAGAGCTATAAGAGGAAAAATGGTTAATATATGGCTATGATGATTAGAGCCAACACTTACTATTTGCTCTCTCCTTACAAATATCTTTTAAAATTTCTTTAGCCTATTAATAAGAGTCTTTATTAAGTAGCCAAATATTGCTTGAGAAAGAGAGAGGCACTGAATAAAATACTTACAACTGTCCGCATGCAATACTTCAGAAGAAGCTAATAGATATTAGTCGATATCTGCTTAGAAGGCAACACATTTTCAGTAATTAAAGCAGAGGATTAAGTCAAAAGTATGTTTGCCCACTTGACTTTGCCTGAGTAAGACACAGCATGCTGCCTGTTTTAAAGAATAATATATTTACAGTTGGAGATCCTTTTTGGAATGCTTGGACTTCCTACACAAGGTAAGTGCCACACTAAATACTGTAGTAAAAGTAAAAAAGTAATTAATTGCCTCACATTTTCATTGAATCTTATGAGTAAGATGTACATATAATTGATTGATCATTTACTATGAGGATCCCTTTCAGACATTATAATTTAATTCTTCTCTTACATATGCAAACTGAGACACAAGATAAGCAACTTCCCTAAAGTTTTCACAGCTAGCAAGAGATACATTACAGTTTCAAGCTCAAGTCAATTTGATTTTAAGTCTGTCCTCCTTCCTCTACAACCTGCTGGCTCTCCTCCCACAAAGTCTGCACATTTCATATTATAACATGTCCTATAAAATATGCATGTTCATTAAATGAAAAATAAAAATGATGAAGATATGTACCTTAACCTAACTTATCCAATAAAAATACAGAAATGTATTCCAGAAAAGAGCTTATACAATGACTTGAGGATCTGGCCAATTTGTTCCATTAAAAAAAATTTACTTTGGAAAACAAGACTGCATATTGCTAATTACCAGAGTCAAAACACAGATAAGTTATCTGTATTTGAATTTACCAAAGAGAGTAAAAAAATGTGTTAACACTGAAAAAAATGTATATATATTAAGGCTTGAAGGGGTCAACTTGCTTAACAGATGAGGAAATTCAGTTTTTATATACTAACCTTTTGCTGGGAAGGCAGCCAAATTTCTAACTGAATCTAAGATAGTCTATATTTTATTACAGCTATTACATGTAAATGAATAGTGCATAAAATATAGGCACTCTCTTTTCATGTTACTTAAACAATAAGGGATGAGTGTACCATTAAGAAAACATTCTCTATTTCAACTTTTTTTAGAAACTAAAGATTTCAAAATGTCTTCAAAAATTATCATTTCAGAATTTCCATAAAACTACACAAAAAAACTGCCTTATTGTATTCTAAAAAAAATAAAATAAAAAAATAAAAAAAAACCATACAAACAAACAAAAACATATCTTGGTTAGAGGTATAATTTACTATCATGATCTTGTTTATTGAAAATATCTCTAGTCCATCATCACTACTTTCATTGTTTATAAGCAATAGAATTGCTATACAGCTGATTCAGACATAAGTATCTCTAACATGTCTCAGGCATTAGATTGTTTCAATATATGTACAATATGCTCTAATAATTATTAACCATTAAAGACCAAGTTGCATTAGAGAATTTATAGCCTTAACAGTAGAATTCCTTAAAAAATAATAATTTATGAAAAGACTATATACAAATGACAGAGTATAAATTTGATTGAAATTAAAAAAATATCAAAACTCGAATACAGTAATAGCACCACACATGATAGTCACTGTTTACATTAAGTATGGGCAAAATATTATGACACAGAATTTGAAGCAAGTTTTCCAAGTGTGATAGGATGTTGTCAAAGCAGTCAATCATTTGAAAACAAGTCATTTAAAACATAATGATCTTTAAAATACTTTGTATTGAAATGGGGGTGACGGTAAATGTCATTTCTGCCACACACTGGCTTGCTGATTATATTATGACAAATGGGGAAAAAAGTAGTTTATTAAAAAAAGTTAATACTATAAAAATAATGTGGTAAAAGTAGATGTTTAGAAATATTTTCATTATGTGTAATGTTTCACAGTATTTTAAACCCATTAGTTAAGAATGTATGCAAGTCTAATACCTTATGTGATTAATTTAGAAGAATAACTGATTGACTTCAACTGAGATGAAATTCACCAACTGGATTTCAATGAAAAAATGTGGCATAATTTTTGGCAAAAAATTTTTCTCCTTCATTTAGAGCTCTATAGCTCTGTGAGTAATCATTTTTCAATTATAATAATCATTAAACAAATAAACTAAACTTTAGAACCAGACTTTCAAATCCTATACTTCAAAGAATTAAGCCAATTTTTAAAAAATGATTTATATTATATTGTATTACTTCATAAAAATGTTAGCATTAGTCCATTTCTATATTTTAGCCAGAACATAATGTTTATACTATAAATGAAAGTAAATAAATTTCTTTTAAAAATATCAGTAATTTTATTATCTTATCTTTTTAAAGTTCTACCTTGTATATTTATAAGGCATATAATATGGGCCATCCTATATAATACAAGGCTAATATGCAAATCAACTGAATCTACTGAACAGCAGAACAACTGGTCGCTATGATATGCACTGACCACCAGGGGGGCAGATGCTTAACG
Source organism: Myotis lucifugus (assembly GCF_000147115.1). Taxonomy (NCBI): domain Eukaryota; kingdom Metazoa; phylum Chordata; class Mammalia; order Chiroptera; family Vespertilionidae; genus Myotis; species Myotis lucifugus. Next base: position 622 of record NW_005878127.1, on the reverse strand, counting down.
CAGGAGTTGCCCCCTGATGGTCAGTGCACTCCCACAGGGGGAGTGCCGCTCAGCCAGAAGCCGGGCTCACGTCTGGCAAGCGCAACTTCGGCTGAGGGACCCCCCCCCCCACCCAAGTGCACACATTTCGTGTACCAGGCCTCTAGTGTACATATAACTCATAAATAAACATAATGGAGGTATAGCCTTAAAGATATTTTATGTATATATGTATGTATGTAATTTTTACAAATAGAAATATTCATCAAAAATATTTTTAGAAACCATGGCTTTAGCAAATGATGCTTTTAGAGCCCATCTTTTTGTAGACCACTTTCTTTGGGTAGTTATCTAGTCCCACTTTACTGTTCAATCAATAATTAGTGAGTATCATACTCTGTGTTCTATGTGCTCAAAATATCAAGACTCACACTACTAATCCAACCACTGATCAGAGGTAGTTTAATAAAAACTCAGTACATTGTCTAAAGTAATCATTTTTAACCAATGTATAAATAAATCATAAAATTACTTTAAAATATCTCAAGGTTTTTTCACCATATAACTATAATTAAAATAGTCTTAGAAATTAGTACTCTCATTTTGCTATTTTCCTAACACCAGAATCTTGAACATAATCTGG
>NW_005878126.1:0-7973 GCF_000147115.1 Myotis lucifugus | reverse complement strand
AATGGGAGAGATGGCAGATCAAGGATGGGGAGAGGTGTGAAAATTCCATTTTTTCCCTGAGTGCTCAGCCTTCCAGCATCAGCACAAAGTTTTCTGAACCCCCTGTTTAAAGTTCTTATTGGAAGTATCCTTATGTTGGCATAATTGATGAAGTAATTGGCCATTGGTAATTATCTCTAGCTCCTCTCTCCTCCCAAGAGGTTAAGGAGTTGGGCTGTTTGAATAAAAAAGGGGCCATACACTCAACCTCACAAGCACAGGAAAGGCCTCTTTGGGGGCCTTAAAAACTCAGAAACCTGACGTAACCCCACAGTATGGTCTGAAAAGAAAATCTTACTAACTTTAAGTCAGTCACGATGGGTAGTCATGTGGTAGGCTGGTATCATTCCTGACAAAGGTCAGTCTTTACGTTAACTGAGCCCATCCATTGACTTTTTGCATCTGTAACATAATTTTGCCATGTCAGGGTGATTTTCATTTTTCCAAATGTTGAGGGATGTTTAATGAACCGAAGACGCAGAGATAAGAGGAGCACAGAGGCGATTGATGCCGGACAGAGGGCTACAGATCACTCTGGCATGTAACAACCCTGTACCCTCAACCATTGCTTTTATTGGGGTTTGGCACAAGGTTAGTGCATCAGCAGTTAATCAACAAAATCTTTTTTTGTTCTATATTATTACAATAGAGCATTGAAGACAACTTGCAGCTGTGCAATTCCTTTTCTGCTCTACCCATGACTTTTTAATCTTATCCTTTCTTAAGTAGGTAAATGTTCTGGGAACTCAAGATTTTGTGCAATCTTGACCAAGTGTGACTTGCTTGCACGTCACGCGGTTGTTCCTGATAGAACATTCACCACTTCTTGGCAGGACTACAGATCCTTGTTTACAAATGTTCAGCTTCAATTCCCTCTTTTTTCTTGCTTCATTTGATGGAGCATTAGAGATAACACAGCTGCTTTTCTATTAGCTAGTTGCTTGGATATATGCAGTAAAAGAATTTAGACAAGTATAGAAAGAACAATTAATACAGGAAATTTCCCCCGAGTTTGCATTCCACTTAACATCTCCTTTCATTAATAAAAATGGTAATTGAACACAGGCTTGTACAAAGGCAGTTTTGTTAACATGAAATTGTAAGTTGTAATTCCCAGAGTTGTTTTTTTTAAGGTTTTTATTTTATTTTTTTAATTAAATCTTTATTGTTCAGATTATTACAGTTGCTCCTCTTTTTTCCCCCCATAGCTCCCCTCCACAAGGTTCCCACCCCCCCTCCACCCTAACCCTCCCTACTGTCCTCATCCATAGGTGCACAATTTTTGTCCAGTCTCTTCCTGCATCCCCCACACCCCTATCTGCCCCCCAAGAATAGTCATTCCACTCCCTTTCTATGCCCCTGATGCTATCATAATCACCAGTTTATTCTGTTCTTCAGATTCTTTATTCACCTGATTTTTAGATTCACTTGTTGATAGATGTGTATTTGTTGGTCATAATTTGTATCTTTACCTTTTTCTTCTTCTTCCTCTTCTTAAATGATACCTTTCAGCATTTCATATAATACTGGTTTGGTGGTGATGAACTCCTTTAGCTTTTCCTTATCTGTGAAGCTCTTTATCTGACCTTCAATTCTGAATGATAGCTTTGCTGGATAAAGTAATCTTGGTTGTAGGTTCTTGGCATTCATCACTTTGAATATTTCTAGCCACTTCCTTCTGGCCTGCAAAGTTCCTGTTGAGAAATCAGCTGACAGTCGTATGGGTAGTCCCTTGTATGTAACTGACTTTTTTTCTCTTGTTGCTTTTAGGATTCTTTCTTTGTCTTTTGCTCTTGGTATTTTAATTATGATGTTTCTTGGTGTGGTCCTCTTTGGATTCCTTTTGTTTGGGGTTCTCTGTGCTTCCTGGACTTTTAAGTCTATTTCTTTCACCAGGTAGGGGAAGTTTTCTGTCATTATATCTTCAAATAGTTATCAATATCTTGCTCTCTTCTTCTGGCACCACTATAATTCATATGTTGGTATGCTTGAAGCTGTCCCAGAGGCTCCTTACACTATCTTTGCATTTTTGGATTCTTTTTTCATTTTGCTTTTCTGATTTGGTGTTTGTTGCTCCTTCGTATTTCAAATCTTTGACTTGATTCTTGTGATTCTCTAGTCTGCTGTTGGAACTCTGCATAATATCCTTTATTTCAGTCAGTGTATGCTTAATTTCTAGTTGGTCCTTTTTCATAACCTCGATGGTCTCACTACATTTATCAGCTGTCTCACTAGTCTTTTTGTGGGTCTTACTAAATTTATCAGCGGTTTCTAGAAAGTTCTTGAAAAACCTTAAAAGTGTGGTTTTGACTCTATATTCAGTAGTTTGCTTTCCTCCATTTCTGTAATCTGTGATCTGTTTCTTTGTCTCCTCATTTTTTATGCTTCCCTGTGTTGGTAGAGTGGCTTTGTGTGCTAGGTGTCCTATAGGGCCCAGTGGCTCAGCCTCCCCAATTACCTGAGGTGGACACTCTTGTTGCACCCCTTTGTGGGCTTTGTGCACAGTCTTGTTGTAGTTAAGCCTTGATTGTTGTAGGTATCACTGGGAGGAATTGACCTCCAGGCTAATTGGCTGTGAGAGTCAGCTGTGTCTACGGTTGGAGAACTTCTATGCTGAAGACATCCTTATGAGTCAAGACTTGCTTCAGTGGGGCTTTGGTGCTCACTGAGTCTGCCCCCTGAGTGTGTGCATTATGGATCTGAGGAGTTGTAATTGGATGGTCCCACTCTGACCACTGGGTACACTGTCTCATGAATGTAAGGAGTTGCTAATTTAGCCTCTGCCTGAGGCTACCCAGCAGGCGCTAGGCGAGATGTGCAGATTCCCCTTCCTTGTTTGAGGTTTGGAGGTGCCCAAATGAGGCCCAGCTGTAAAGCAATGCAAGCTGTTGTGGGGCCTTGGGCCTTCACTTGGAAGTTCTGGGTCTTTCTGGCCCAACTGCAGTTTGTTAGGTAATTTTCATATTGTAAAGGGCCAGGGCATTCATATGCAAAAGCCTCTGCAGCAGCTTGGGTGGGGCGGGGTCTCAGGGAATCAACAGGGTGGAGCAAGCAGCTATGGCTGATCCTCAGCCCTGCCCTAAGGGACCCCGCATCTCAGTGTCCCGGTAATTGCTACAAGCATCTTTGAGAGAAAGCCACCCTTGATTTCTGAGTTCTACCCCATGCCAGACAGTCCAGTTTCTTCCTGTATGAGTCTGGGTCCCCAGAGACTAACCCGGAACTGGAGTTCAGAGCAGTCGGGGGCTTGAGACTCCCTCATGATTCAAAAAGACAGCTGTGTCCTCAGTTGCCAGCCCCTGCCGTGTGCGCCTCTGTACCTCTGCACTTCCGTACCTCCTCTGAGTCTCAGTGTGCCTTTCTCTTGCCTTATAGTTGTAGAATTTCCACTCAGCCAGCCTTCCTGTGGTTCTGGATGATGTCCGTTTTGTCTTTTAGTTGTATTTTTGAGTTTGTTGTGGGAGGCAGTAATTTCCAGTATTTACCTATGCCGCCATCTTGGTTTTTCTCCAGAGTTATTTTTATAGAAGCCAGTCTATTCTTTCAAAGAGTGTAAGGTTGCCAAACCGGTTTAGCTCAGTGGATAGAGTGTCGGCCTGCGGACTCAGGGGTCCCAGGTTCAATTCCGGTCAAGGGCATGTACATTGGTTGCAGGCACATCCCCACTGGGGGGGGCGTACAGGAGACAGCTGATCGATCTCTCTCATTGATGTTTCTGGCTCTCTATCCCTCTCCCTTCGTCTCTGTAAAAAATCAATAAAATATATTTAAAAACAAAACAAAACAAAAAAAACCTATAGAGTGTAAGGCAGATCCCAATTTCCATAAGTCAGATTGAACAGGATGTCAGTCTTGATGAGGTGTTGCGGGTGCAAATCCTCCACCATGCCACACGATGCTTGTATTCACTTGTGTGGACATGGAATTGTTCTCTCCTCTACGCCATTGTAGATCGGCTCCATTGGCTTTGGAACGGGCAGAACCTGAAGGGCTCCAATCAATGACACTTCCATAGGAAGTATTAGATAAAACCCGAACCGTCTCTCCTCGACGGGATTCCCAATGGACCCAATTGGACAAGTGCGTAAACGTAGGAACATGACATGGTGGAAGTAATGGAGGTGTACTATTGTTATCCTAACTAACATTTTTAAACCCATGGACACTCAGAAGAAACAAACACCTGTTTTTTCTTGCAGTAGTAGTGTTTTCCAAAATGCTCAGCTAGGCTTGTGCCTGTATTGTTAAACAATGGTCTCTTTGACCTAAGCATATTGGCACTCCCTGCTTTCCAGTGGTATAATTTTCTATGATTCTACATTCCTCTTCTGGTTTTAATGGGCCTCGATCATCATAAGATGTGGGTAACCAATTTGAGTCATTAACATAAATTCGAACCTTTGAATCCAACCAAGAAACACCTCTATTCAGTGGGGGATTAGGAATGTAAGCCCAGTATGTATGATTCTCAGCATTTACCTGAGTGGTTATTAGTGCAATCATAGTAAGGAACAAAGTAGATGGCGTCACTTCTTTACCATGATGCTGGACCAGTTGTTCTCCCTCTTGGGTAAGCTTTTTCACCTGAAGCCAAGTTGGTACAGAGGAATGTTGCATTGATCATAGAGCTTTGCAGATAGGAGGCCCCTCAACATCATCTCTGAGAAGTCCATGGTCAGGTCACTTAAGTGGAACTTCCTTTTGGTTCCCATGTCTCAGCTTAAGACACCTCTCAGGAACCCAGAACTTTTCTTTATCTGTGGAACTATAAGCATATCCTCTCCCCCATCATAGTACTTTTAACTGGTTCATTAGCTACAATATGAGGCAATATCCATTGAGTTTTCTTAAGAAATTGTAACCTTTTATCTGTAGGATAATGATTATGTATTTTCCCTAAAAAATGAGCACAAGCAGTTTGCCAACCATCACATATTTGAAACAATTCTTGAATTGTTTCCTTGACAGTAAAAACGTACTATAATTTATTCTGGATCTAAACCACGTAATTGTCTTAATCTTAATCTTCCCTTGTAAATAATTTGGCAATTTTTTTAATATAAGTCTGTAATTTTTTCTGTGATTTATGAGGCAAGAAAATCCATTCAACAACATTACTGTCTTGAACAAGTCACCCTGTAGGAGAATGCTCAGTGTGGAAAACTAATAATTTAAAATTGTCCATGGAAAGAATGCTATCTAATTGTGCTTGTTGTACATGCTATTTGATCTAAGTTAATTCTTTTTCTGCAGCAAGAGTTAAAACACGGGGACTATCTAATTCAGATGGCCCCTCTAGGATTTGAAATAAATTAGTGAATTGATAAGTAGGTATACCAAGGCTGGGTCTCAACCAATTAATATCTCCTAATAACTTTTGAAAATTGTTTAGAGTCTTTAAACTGTCTCTTCTAATTTGAACCTTCTGTGGAATAATGGAGACATCTTTTAATTTTTGCCCAAGATATTTCCATGGCTCCTGCCATTGTACCTTTTCTGGGGCTACTTCTAAACCATAGTTTTGGAGGTTTTCAAGGAGGTATTGGTAAATCTCCTGTAATTGTGATTGAATTTCAGAAGCTACTAAAATATCATCTATATAATGATAAATTAGAGCATTAGGAAATCTTTTTCTGACTATTTCTAAAGGTTGGTGCACATATGCCTGACACATAGTGGGACTGTTGAACATTCCTTGTGGTAAGACTTTCCATTGATACCGTTGAGTTGGCTGAGCCTGATTTAAAGCTGGGACAGTAAATGCAAATTTCTCACAGTCTTGAGGTTGCAAAGGAATAGTGGAGAAACAATCTTTTAAATCAATTATGACAATGGACCAATGTTTAGGAATTAGCGAGGGGTTAGGAATCCCAAGCTGTAAGGGTCCCATTGGTTGTATAACTTCATTAATTTTCTTTAGAACAGTTAACATTCTCTACTTGCCAGATTTTTTCTTAATAACAAACACAGGTGAATTCCAGGGACTAGAGAAATATTCAATATGACCCTGGTCTAATTTAGTATTAGAAGGGTTAAAGAGAAAAAAACGGGGCAGAGAGAAACTTGTTGTGCTTAGTAGCAGCTTGCGTCCTTGAGTCCAGAATAGTTCAGATAAGTAAAAAATAAACAAAAACTCTCTCTCCCTGCTCTTCCTGCCAACGGCCCCCTCCTTTTTCTGCATTAACCATTTGGATATTGGAGATATTGTTGCAGATCCGGTGGCATTTGCTGCTGCTGCATCGGAAATGCAAGGAAATCTTCTTCTCTTCTCCATGTGGGAGGAACAATCTCGTCCCCAGGTTCTAAATCTAATAATATTTTGTTTGTTTCAGTAGGCAAGGGCAGCTGGAATTGCTGATGTGCCCCTGTGGAATAATGTGGTGGGTCTGGAGGAGGAGCTGTGGGAGTTACTCTGGGCTCCTCAGACAGTAGCTGTTGAGCTGGAAAAGCATTTTTGATTAATTCCTGTAACTTATTAGTGGGTTTAACATGAGGCAGTGGGATACCACATATTAATGCCTTCATATGAATCAGCAAATCTTTTAATAACTCTTGTTCGTCATCCCTTGTTTTGCTTTTCTTTTTTAATAATATCTTCCTTTCGCTACAACTAGAATTAGTGCTACTAGTTTCACTTTCTGAGAGATCCTGAATGCCCTCTTTATCAGTCCCTCTATATCTTCATATCCCTCCAACTTCTGTTCAAAATCTTTCCTCTTTTGCTCCATATTATTTTCATGAGGCAAAGAAGGTAATTGTCTATTAGGCATGTCTTTATCAGTTTCACAAGTGGAGCGAGAATGAGAGCTAGTAACTTTAACTGGAGCAGCCTCTTAATCTGATTCTGACTGAAAAGGTGTAAGAGCCATAGTAATCAAAGTACGCAAGGACCAAACTTCATGTCCTATAGGATCTCCATTCTGATGAGCACGCTGTAGCGCACGAACAACCTGTTTCCAAACTTTTAGATTTAACTGATTTCTGCCTGTCGGCTCAAACCAATAACAATGCCTTCTTATTTTTCTAGCTAATTTCCTAAAAGAGTCTTGAGACACACTAACCCCAGTGCTGTTAAGCACTGAACGCAGCAGAGTCACATATTGATTCTCTGCTGTCGGGGAGTTCCCCATTGCTCTGCCTGGCTTGCTGAAAGTTTTCGGTAAACCGTCCCAGACTTTTTCCCTTTCGGTCCTGTGCGTTCCCTGAACTTACCTTAAGGTCCCACGTTCTGGGCACCAAGTGTTGAGGGATGTTTAATGGACCAAAGACGCAGAGATAAGACGAGAACACAGGCGATTGATGCCGGACAGAGGGCTACAGGTTGCTCAGGCATGTAACAACCCTGTACCCTCAACCATTGCTTTTATTGGGGTTTGGCGCAAGGTTAGTGCATCAGCAGTTAATCAACAAAATCTTGTTTTGTTCTATATTATTACAATAGCGCATTGAAGACAACTTGCAGCTGTGCAATTCCTTTTCTGCTCTACCCATGACTTTTTAATCTTATCCTTTCTTAGGGTGGTAAACGTTCTGGGAACTCAAGATTGTGTGCAATCTTGACCCAGTGTGACTTGCTTGCAAGTCACGCGGTTGTTCCTGATAGAACATTCACCTCTTCTTGGCAGGAATTCAGATCCTTGTTTACAAATATCCAGCTACACCAAACCCTTCAACTCCAGAGCAGAGAGCACAAGACCCCTCCATGTTATTGTTATCATGCTAATTGCTTACTGCTAACTATCTTATACCAACCAATATAAAAGAAGTATGTGTTGATTGGTTTTACTTTTTATCTAGTCCCAGAGATTCTCTCTATGCCTTGCTGTTTTTTTCTCCTACCTCTCCAATCTTTAACCACTGGATTTCATGTCACTCCTTTTCCTTCTATAGATTGCAAAGTGTGTAGCAGATGTTCTAATGTCTAAATATAACCC
>NW_005878125.1:0-7973 GCF_000147115.1 Myotis lucifugus | reverse complement strand
CCCCAAAGAAGTGCCCATCAGTGGCAGGAGGGTCAAATCCTTCACTGCTGCTGCTCCCTTCCCCCGCCCCCCCCCCCCTCCCCAGCATGATTTCGGGGAGGTCCACAGCGTCTGCCATTGCAGCCACATCTGAACTGGTGCCGATCAGCAGGAGCGGCTCTACAGGAACTCCTCTGGGCCAGTCACATTGCTGCCTCAGCACCTTCTGTCCTTCCACCACCGCAGACTGGTTTCTCCATCCTACACTGCGCAGATATTTCCGGGGGTTGTTGATGGCAGTCTGATGCACACACACATCTTCTTGGTGTCATTTTGACTTAAAAACCCATATCCATTTATGATGGCCTGACATGGCCTGGCTCGTGCCACTGCACTCGGGCACCTCAGTAGTGCGTGTCTGGTGGTTAGCGCAGCTGGTGGTCATGGTGACCAGGCTCTCTTTCTCTTTTGGATTGGGTCTCGGGCTCCTCACTGGGTCTTGCTCGGGACAAATGTTTTTGGGGAGTCAGAAGTTATATGTGGATTTTTGACTGTGGGGGACTTGGTACCCTTAATCTTGCACTGTTCAAGGGTCAACCGGACTGGCCATGAGGTAATGAGAGGACATTCATATGGAAATGCCCAGCAGGCTCAGGAAGGTCAGATGTGGACGGCAATGTAGAGTGTGCCATTTGGTAGCTCTGTGACTTTAGGGAAGGTAATTAACCGCTCTGAGCCTCGGTGCCTTCAGCTACAGAAAGGAGGGGGTAAAAATGTCTACCTCACAGGATTGTGAAGAATAAATGAGGCTCTAACTATAAAATGTCATAGCAATTGGCAGATGGTATTTATTAAATGACTATTATGAATGTTACCATTGTTAAGGGAGTGATTTGCAAAGTTGATAGCTGCACTCAAGGGTGACTGGTTACATGTGAGAGAGTGTAAAGAGAGAACAGAGGGTTAAAGACTGAATCTCGAGAAACATAAGATGAAATAAAGAAGAAATCCAGGAGGAGACAGAGAGGAAGCTGTCAACAAGACAGAGCCTAGGTTGTGTGATGTGGAAGCCAGGCAAGTGGAGCGTTTGGGTGCAAGGGGGATGGGTCTCCTCTTCCCTGGTGGCCACCCAGAAGGTGCTATTCGAGTATGACCCATTGCAGTAACTCGGAAAACATGCCAAGAAATCTTCATCTCTGTTTGTTTTTAGGATTTGTCTTGGGAGGTGCATTTGGGGTGTTCACCGCCGGCATTGATACCAATGTGGGCTTTGACCCCAAGGATCCTTACCGGACTCCGACAGCAAAAGAAGTTCTGAAGGACATGGGGCAGAGAGGAATGTCCTACGCCAAAAATTTTGCCATTGTGGGCGCCATGTTTTCTTGCACTGAGTGTTTGGTCGAATCTGTAAGTGTCTCTGCCTCCTGCGAAAGCCATGCCTTCTGCCATCTTATGACTTCTAAAGAGAAAGACTCTTAATGTTATTAGAAAGCAGATCAGAAATGTCTGATATTTGCTAGATTGAATGTCCATAAAATAGCCCCTATTGTAAACTCTTTGTATTTATGATTTGGGCTTGCATGATTCTTGACTTCTTTTTGTGGGCTTAAAGTTGGTTGATGATCTTAAACACGAGACTTACTGGGGAGCCCGAGACGAGATTTGGATTACTTTTCAAATGCTGTACTTGGTTTCAGTGCTCTGGTGTCACCTGCAGGAAGCATCTATGAACACATTCAAATTTTAGGAGCTATACTTTTGAAAGAGAAAAAGATTAGGTTTCCTTTGGGGCGGGACTAAATTAGCCAGCTAGAAACCCTGTGCTTTTTCCCCTTAATTGTCTTGTCTGGCGTGTTTCTTTGGCTCTAAACTGCACTTCTCCTCCCACAGTACCGGGGGAAGTCAGATTGGAAGAACAGTGTCATTAGTGGCTGCATCACTGGAGGAGCCATCGGTTTCAGAGGTTGGTAAACAAGTCTCGAGTGGTTTTCTTTGTGGCCTTGGACAGCATGCTGAAGTTGACATTTCTCAACATATGAGTGTTCCAGGGACAGCCCGAGGCACATGTGGGCACTTGGTATTCTTCCCTTCTGACAAATGAATCACGTTTGCGTATGTGTCAACTCACTTTTGGAAATTTCAGGATTTCTTCTCCTTGGCACTATTGACATTTTGGACCAGATAAATCTGCTTGTGGGGAGGAGGGTGTCCATGTATTTAAGGATGTTTGCACATCCCTGGCCTCTACTCACTAGAGATGCTAGTAGCACTTCTTAGTTGTGAGAACTAAAAGTGTCTCCAGACATTGCCGAATGTCCCCTGAGGGGCAAAATTGCTCCGAGGTGAGAACCACTGATAGATCTAGACCTGTCTTAGGAAAAAGAACTGCCCCATGTTGGAAATACGGGAGAACGTCCTTACAGTAATTCCTGGAGTGTGGTCACATGCAGGCTAGTACGGAAGCATAGCCAGGTCCCATTCAGCCCTGGAAAGCCCATCTGTCCACACGTCATGCTGAACTTCCAGCTTCATGCATTTCCAGTATTTAGACGTTTTTCTTAATAATACTATACAATTGTCAGTTTTAATTTTATTTATTACAAGTTATCACAGTAATGTCTTTCTGCAGTTGAGGATTCTTAGATTTCTACCCATGGAAACCAAATATAGACATTTAAGAAATGTTGGATTATCAGCTGAAAACAACGAAGAAAGAAACTAATCTCCTGCCACTCCTCCCTGTTGGCATTCCCATCAGGAGTGTGGTATAAGGGTCAATGACTTGACTTTCCTAACAGTGTCCGTTGCTGGGCCACTCTCTGTCTGCTGTGCCCCGACTTACCCAAAGCAAAAGGCCCGTTTCCTCGTTTTCAGAGAGGTGGGATGATTTGCTATCATTAAAAACTCGCTTTTGCTCCTCAAACGGCCATTTATGATTTAGAGGGCAACTTTTCCTTTGGTCTTCCCATCGCTCAGCTTTGTCAGGGCCTTTGGGAAGCTCAGCTCCCTCTAAGACTGCTTTGATCACCTTCCCAGGAATTTATTCCATAAACAAATCAGGGGCAGGCCATATGCTTTCACTTGATTCCAAGGGCTGGTTTTCTTAACCAGTTTCCTGCCTGTGAGGAGCTGTTTCCATGAGACTGGAAATATTAATTCTTTGGAATGAGAAAAGTTAAACGAATGCACAGTGTAACTAAAGCACTGGGTTAGATCATGTCCACGGCTCCATTGAAGCCTCACAGATCTCTGACAGGCACTTAGCTGCTCTCTTTGCATCTGTGGGTATGCGGACGTTTTGTGAATGCAGCCTGGCCCCGCATTTGTCACCGCAGGTGATGCCTTTTCTGCTTGCTTTACAGCTGGCTTAAATGCTGGGGTCATTGGTTGTGGCGGTTTTGCTGCTTTCTCCGCTGCAATCGATTATTATCTACGGTGAGAGTGCCTGCCTCCGGGGACGGACACCACCACCCAGGACCAGAGCTGCTCAGTGGAGGGCATTTCTGCACCACTCAGGGCCCTCGCTTCAGAGCCTGAAGACGTTTGTTTCCTCTCAGACAGTCCGTGTTGTGAGGAGCCGCCCGGCCACTGGTCGCCTCCAGCCTCGGAGCAGCCACACTCTCTGCTCCTGGACGCCAGCCCCTCTCTCTCCGGCAGGTTAGGAGTTAAGCTCCACAGAGATTCAGTGCTGACCACACTTGGCCCCCTGGCTGGTTGCTGCTGTGGGAACGGAGGTGACTTTACAGACCCAGGAAGCTGCTCGACCTTGGAACTCCATGCAGCCATCCCTCTCACGTATCCGTCAGGGAGGGCAGAGTACATGTATGCCTGCTGACCAATTGTGTCACTTTGTTTAGCCTTCTGCTATCCTTGTTTAAAAAATGTATTTATATTACAGCTTAAATGGTTTATTTTTATTTTCAAATTCCATAGTTCCCCAAAATGGCGCCAGGTGGCCCAAAGATTGAACATTCAAAGGAGAAAAATTGGGAAAGCTCCTGAGAAGTCTGGGATTGCCAGATTTTCAGGGTTTGTAGTCGTGTGACCCTCGTCGAGACTGTTCTATCAGCCAGGGCCTTCCAGCCAAGAAGCCAGCCTCGCCCTTTCTTAGGACGCATCGAAATCCCAGGCGTAAGTCCTACTGGCCTCTTCTAAAAAGCCCTCCTGTGGGCGGCTGATAGGGATGCTTGCGGTCTGCGCCACTTACTGGTGTTATGCTCCGAGCACTGCCTCGGCCTGGCTCCAGGACATGGGAGGAGCCTGCTCCCCTCATTCTGACGAAGTCACAGCAGGTACTGGGTAAAGTCAGACATCGATGAGGGGCTGTTCACCACTCCCTTGCTCTCTGGTATGTGTTCTTTTGCTTTAACATATTAGTGTTTTTTACTTGACCTGGTAGCCCTTTTCTGACAACAAAAGCTCAGTCTTATTGTGTATCATAGACAAAAAAATAGCCTTTTATGATTAGGGTTTGCCCCGGGTTCTGCTTTACTCTGGTGCTTCGGTGGCAAGATGAAGCGGATGGGTTCAGGCTTTTGCTCCTGGGGGCAGGCAGGCAGGCGTGCCTTTAGCCAGTGGTTGTGTCTTTTTTCCTGCAGTACAGTAACTCCTTCGCCTTTTCTTTTTTTGCTTGCTTTCCCCCTGCCTGCTGTCTTCTAGCCCACCCACTCTTAACCAGAGTTCAGAGACTCAGCTGGAACATCCAGGCATCCCGAGTGTGTGTGTGTATGTGAGTGATAATGTCAAACCCAGCTGGTAACACCTTCCCTGGCCATGTCTGCTGTTTCCTTTGGAATGAGTGTGAGTTAGTGTGCAGAGCTCATGTCCTTCTATGGTGAATTCTATATAATGCCTGGCCTCGTCTTACAGGCATGAGGCGTCATTGCTGCTAGGCTGTCTGGAGTGTCCTCAGAGGTCCGAGAACTAATTTAGGATGATTTTCTACATTGTCCCTACATGTCACCTATAAGCACTTTGAGAGCAATAGCAGAGACTCCTACCTGGCACCTGGCAAAGTGTTAGGATGCCCAGCATCTCCTACCAGCCAGTCCGGCGCATGGGGTCAGATACACTGAACAGCCGGACACAGGACAAGCTGCCCTCACGGCTGCCTTGGAAAGGATGAGCCCTGGGCTGTCAGTAGCCATCAGTTCAATAAGCGAAGCATTGTCCACATTGACTATTCAATCAGGAGAGGAGATGAATCGTTTCCTGTTTTAGATGGCTAAGGAGTCAGTATGACCTCATAAACCAAACACCAATTTTCAGAGACATCTGTTCCTGATCTCCAGAATAAACAAGTGTCCAAAGGCTGGGGCTGGTGGGAGCTACGTTAACCCCACTGGCTCCTAAAGGGAGTGGGCTCTCGGGGGATCCCGCCTCTTTGCAGGCAGATGAGGCCAGAGGCTGCCCCAAAGCTGAGCCACATCCAAGGAAAATGTAAAGTTTACACAAAATAGGAAGCCTGCACTTGAATGGACAAGTTCCTGCCATCTCTCTGAGGATGCTGATGGCCAGGTCCCTGGCATTTGTACTTCCTAGCTGGCTGCTGGGTGACCTGGCGGCCTTGTGAAGAGGAGGCGGCGGCTTGGGCTCCCCTCCCTCCAGCTGCCACCGTCCCCACGGAGTCACAGGAAAGCTCAGGGGAGGTGAACTGGTAAACAGATGCCTGTGAACTCACATCTGGATGCAGCCTGAAGAGTTAAATATTTAGATTGGTGGTCTTCCCTGGACCACCGAGAACACAAATGTCCGCACCACGGGGCTGAGTTGTGTGCAAATGTTGGGGCTTTGCATTTTTTTATTAACATTTTCCTCTCACGTGGTTTACATCAATTTATAATAATCTACATAAGATGAAACAGAACATAGACAAAAAAATATATCCTTACCCACGTATTAAAGTCAAATATTAATGAAGGGTCCCATCCCACCGGTCTCGGCAAAAACCGGCAGCCCATAGTCATTGCCAGCAAGGACAGGCCTGGGATTCCTGCGGCCTGTGTGCTGAGCCTGTGGGCACAGCCTGCCCTGCTGGGCACAGTGGCTGGGGGTTCTGGGCTGCACAGTTCCTGTCTCAGGAGAACCCGTGGGCTATTTCCTTGGTGCAGCGTAATCCAGGTCTGGTACCTGCCCTTCCCCACTCGGGGTAGAATTTATAAATACTCTGAGCCTTTTGCATTTCTCAGCCCTTCCAGCCTTCCTCCCATTCTCACTGCCTAAGCACGCCTAGGGGCTGCAGTTAGTGGCTACCTGCTGCTGAGAAGTAAACACCCCTTCTTTTGGGAGGTGAGAGGCACCCATTTTTGGCTATAACTAGCTCAAGCTGGGCCTCCAGTCATTATCATCAATGGCTTTGGAAACAAGAGCAGGGATGGGCAGATGCTGGGATCTTTAGACTCAAGTTCTGTCCCCGTCTCCTGTCCCAGGGAGCAGGGCTCCTAACTAAGCTGCTAGCAGGTAGCCAGCGAGGTGGCATCCCCTCTTCTTGGGCCTCTCTTTCCTCCAATGTGCACACAGTGTGTACCGTTCGGCCCAAGATTGAGTAACAGGTGTAAACAAGATCCGAAAGGGCCCTCCTCGGAGCACGCACTATAGCTTTAGGGCCAGCAGATCCTTCTTTAAAACTCAGCCCTGAGCTCAAGCTACGGGAGCTGTTCTCTCCAGTCCTGAGGCCCAGCATCTACTCTCTGCCACGGAGGAGACTGGGGAGCTTGTGCTGCAATGCAAGCCCCTGCCGCCTGGGAGTGTCAGCCCCGCCAGGCTGGCCACCACAGGCTCCCACGGGAAGAAACAGAAGTGTACTCACTCCTTTCCAGGACGGAGCCAGGGGTCTCCCAGCTGGGAATGGAACCTGCCGATCCCTGACTCGATAGAGCATCAACCATGAGGGTCTCCGGCAAAACCCAACCCCATGAGAGGCAGTTCACCCGAAAGGCTGCACCTAGAAGTCGGGGTTGGGAGGCAGCACCCTGACGGCTGCCTTCTCGGACTGTGCCTGCCTTTCCCAGGCCCTGAGCACCTGCGGCCGTGGGGCTACCCCGTGGCAGTGCTTGGCTGGGGAGGATGTAAAATCTAAGGCAGAGGCACCACGAGGTACATGGAGGCGCCAGGAAGGGCTCGTCTCCTGGATGGAGCTTGCCGTTGTCTGGACACCTGCTTCAGCCACATCAGCTGCCCTCCTGGAGGCCTCGCTTCACTAGAAAAGCCACTAGGACTCGTGCTGCTGACAGCCGCTCCCCCGCTCAGGACACCAGCGCTGCACGCACTCCTCTGAACGTTCCTCCGGTGCCGCGCCTCTCCCACCTCCCCGACGCTTTCCTGACCCTCTGGCCATCTCGGTAGCAGGTCACTTGCGAGTCTACACTCAAAGGAAATAGACCACCAAGGGAAAAGGAACTGAAAAGCAGAAGAAGAAACAGTCAAGATGCCTCACCGGTAGACAGGAGACAGAACAGATAAACCCCAGAAATGGTCCTCGGGTGGAAAATTCCAGAAATCCGCTCTCCAGCTCTGCTAAGCTGAGGATTAGTGTGAGTCTGTCTCCTTGTCCAACATTTGCACAGGCAGCAAGGCAAAGCAGGTGTGCTTCCACAGGGGGAGGACAAGGAGAGGGCAGCACTGACGGGCCACGCGGTCACCGCCACCCGGGGCCTCCTCACAACTTTCAAGGCGACGGAGCGAAAACCAAGGCTGCACGTGCATGCGGGCAGGCTGGGCGGGGGGAGTGTGGAGAGGACCGAGGAAGGCTGCCAGGAGACTGCAATCTGGGAGCAGGGCCAAGAGAGGACAAGCGGGCAGCAGTTACGCAGCCAAATAAAAGCCCTTGGACTGGACGCGGGAGGAAAGAAAGTGCTGGAGGAAATGAAAGAACAAAGCAGGCCGTCTGTGCCCGTCCTGGGCCAGTCCCTACCTTTTCTGCATGACAAACAGACATAAAACAACCCCCAAACGGCACGGAGCGTGAGACACACGAGAGGTACAGAGGGCAGGAG
>NW_005878124.1:0-7974 GCF_000147115.1 Myotis lucifugus | reverse complement strand
CATACACATGTATATAATATTTTGTGTTGTGTTTGTATGCCTCGTCTCCACGGGGCTGACCCTGGCCTTGTTTCCCCCCTACATTCCATGACCAGAGGCACCTTAGTCAGGGAGGTCCTCCAACCGAGCTCAGAGCTCACACACACACAGGTCCGCTGTGGCTCTTCCTCGCCCCCGGGCCCGTCCCCCCTCAGATGGGGGGGTCACAGGTCTTGGTCCTTGGGCTGCAGCCTGGGTTCCCACCCGTCTGCCCATTTGCCTGACCCAGGAGTGTGCCTGGCACGGGTGACCCAGACCCCTGCCAGTGCCCATGCCAGGCCTGCGGGGCCCCGACCAGGAGATTTCAGCGCTCCGCACCCACACATGGTCCTGTGAGCTGTGAGCTCGCCTCTGAGGACTTACATTTAGACAGAGAGACCGAGCCGGGCACGTTCCCACTTCCCCCATCCGCCTGCGGGATGTCGTCTCGTTTGCTGCTGCGCTTTTTAAATAAAAGAAATAAAATAGTGCAGACAAGGCCTGCCTGCTCCCCTCTTCCTGTTCCATTAGCCTCTCCCAGGCCACTTTCCCCTAACATTTCCCCCAAAATATGTTTTTATTGATTTCAGAGAGGAAGAGGGAGGGAGAGAGAGATAGGGACATCAGTGATGAGAGAGAACCATGGATCAGCTGCCTCCTGCAGGCCCCACACTGGGGATCAAGCCCACATCCCTGGCCTGTGCCCTTGCGGGAAGCCACTGCTCTCCCAATACTGTCATAAGAGAGCACCAAGGAACGCGAAGGCCGATGGACCGTGGGCGTTAGCAGGGCTGTGTTGAGATAGTGGTGGCTCCAAGCAATTCCCTGACCTGATAGCCTCCAAGTAAATGTTTACTGGACCTTACTGATCTTACTGATCTGTATTGACCTTAGAGACGGTCGGTCTGCTACCTGTTTGCCAAAGTTCACTGAGGGCAGGATGTGTATCTAAAACTGAATAAAAAGCAGATAAGCCCGGTTTCGGTGTGCCTCTCCAAGAGGGAGGTCTCACCTGGCCCCCATGCCTTCTAAATGCATAGTTCTTGTCCAGCATTTTCATTTGTGCATCGGCCCCTGCTTCGGATCCTGAACTCTGCCACAAAAGGATGCAGCATTCTGGTGCCCGCACAAGGACCTGGAGGAGAAGATTTGCCTGAGAGAAAAACCAAGGGAA
This sequence comes from Myotis lucifugus, assembly GCF_000147115.1. Classification (NCBI taxonomy): domain Eukaryota; kingdom Metazoa; phylum Chordata; class Mammalia; order Chiroptera; family Vespertilionidae; genus Myotis; species Myotis lucifugus. Next base: position 6,782 of record NW_005878124.1, on the reverse strand, counting down.
AAAGGAAATGTGGAAATTCCCCGGAACGGTGGGAAGTTCACCGCGCACAAAGCCCGGGCCAGCTTCCGAGTCGCGACTGTCAGTGGACGAGGAACATTTTGATTCAGCCAGGCTACAGTGAGGAAGAATTCAAGTCAAAGGCAAAAACATCGTTGTAAGTGTTTAGCTTGCACGCTCCAGGATAAAGGAATTCTCTCCAATCAGGCTCAAGGGAAACGAGGGCCTTGGCTTCTTTAACTAGGGGGGCTCTTGTTCGAACTGCATTATGCCCACTTCCTGTTGGGGATCAAAAGTCTGCAACACCTAAGGCCCCGGATCCTCCGCCTCTGGTGTGGGAGGCTCCCCAGCTGGAGACAAGGGCCTAACAGTCTGTTTACTAAAGGACTCTTCAATGCTCTGTCTGAAAATCACCATCTGACGCCTCGGGACTGGCAGCTTTTAGCTCAAACGACTTTAGACGCCAGCCAGTGCTATGGAGAGCAGGATATGATGAGATCTGTAAACAACAGGCTGAGGTCTAGGCTGCATCTGGCTGTAAGTCCTGGGCAACGTAAAACATCTGAAAGACCCAGGAAAACAATTCTTTATTAATTCTTGTCTATGTGTTATGCGCGCTTATAAATATCATTTATATGAGTGTCTGTTGATTGTTGTTTTATCTGTCTTTTCTGTTTGGTTTAATGTGTTTACTGTTAGTCTATGAAGCATGCCTTTATTTATCTTCATAGAAAAGAAACAGTAGGTGGCCAGGCCATTGCTAAATGTCCCCAGAGCAAACAGGACATGGGGGTGGGGGGAGAGAATATGAGGGGTACACGTGGCCGATAACACAGGTCCTAGGAACATTCCCTAGACAAAGGGAGGTACTGAAAAAGGCCCAGCCCAGTAATTACAGGTCTCTTGGTGATCCTGTAAAATGGACGTCCTCTCTCGGGAGCGTTCTTAAAAGTCGCATTTTCCCCATGTGTTTCTTTCCCAGTCCGTCATTTGAAAGTTGAATAGATGAGACCTTTCTCACAATTTAAGGGTGCGTCTGGGACTTCCCTACCCATGAAGAGAAAAAGGCTAGTTCAAGGGGGAGGCGCCCCACCCGATTTGGGGTGGCCTCTGGGCCTAAGCCCCATCTCTTCACAGATGCTATAGAATAGGCTCCAGACTGTTGTGCTTTGGAAGATGGCGAAAATGACACAAGGAAAATATACAGGCTGGGTTTGGGCAACAAGATTAGTGTTTCTGTAACCATGGATAGTTCTTGAATAATAATAGGCCACATTCCAAGGTTGCCTCCCAGGTCCGGGGGCACTCCTGTTTTTATAGAGAAAAATAATATAAAATAATACTTTGACATTAAAGCCACTGAAAGCCAGTGAGTTATCTCTGTTACGAATTTGCCAAGGAAAATGCCTTGGGTAATAATAATTGGCTTTAAAATCTCAAAGTTGTTAAGGCAAAATATACATAACTAAATGAGGAGTATATGGTAAACAATCTTTTCAGTAGTAATTACCTGGTATATATGACGAAACAAAGTTTTCCAAAGTCCCTGGTAACTTAAAACTCTAGAATTTGCTGAATTAAATAATGAAAATTATTAAATATCTAGGTATTTTGAAATAACAGGATACTGACATATTAATCTGAGTTTGCCTCATATGAAAATTCTAAAGGGTAGATTTAAATCTGTGGATTGGATATGTCTTGTATTTTATTTAAAATATATCCTTAAAATATAAATTTATTTCTAATCTGAGAAATGCAAAGTATTTGACTTGCCACCTAAAATTTGAGGCTTCTAAGAGTTAAAAGTTCAAACTAAGTTGGGAGAATATATATAGTTGTGACAGTAGAATGCATGAAGTATGGAAATTCATTTTTTAGAAAAATTATTTTTGCATTTTCTCTGAAAAATGAGTAGTACAAAATATAGTCTAGTCTTTATGTGTACTGTGTGTGGTAAAATTTCAACCTAGGATATAATATTTTATTGGCCTGATTAAAAAAAGAGGCTTAATTCTATGGTCTGAACCAAATTTTCAATATTAAAACCGGTTTAAATTTAATTGATGTCTTTTAGAATAATTACAAAAAGTATGTTTGAACAAGAGCCCCCCTAGTTAAAGAAGCCAAGGCCCTCATTTCCCTTGAGCCTGATTGGAGAGAATTCCTTTATCCTGGAGCGTGCAAGCTAAACACTTACAACGATGTTTTTGCCTTTGACTTGAATTCTTCCTCACTGTAGCCTGGCTGAATCAAAATGTTCCTCGTCCACTGACAGTCGCGACTCGGAAGCTGGCCCGGGCTTTGTGCGCGGTGAACTTCCCACCGTTCCGGGGAATTTCCACATTTCCTTTTTCCCTTGGTTTTTCTCTCAGGCAAATCTTCTCCTCCAGGTCCTTGTGCGGGCACCAGAATGCTGCATCCTTTTGTGGCAGAGTTCAGGATCCGAAGCAGGGGCCGATGCACAAATGAAAATGCTGGACAAGAACTATGCATTTAGAAGGCATGGGGGCCAGGTGAGACCTCCCTCTTGGAGAGGCACACCGAAACCGGGCTTATCTGCTTTTTATTCAGTTTTAGATACACATCCTGCCCTCAGTGAACTTTGGCAAACAGGTAGCAGACCGACCGTCTCTAAGGTCAATACAGATCAGTAAGATCAGTAAGGTCCAGTAAACATTTACTTGGAGGCTATCAGGTCAGGGAATTGCTTGGAGCCACCACTATCTCAACACAGCCCTGCTAACGCCCACGGTCCATCGGCCTTCGCGTTCCTTGGTGCTCTCTTATGACAGTATTGGGAGAGCAGTGGCTTCCCGCAAGGGCACAGGCCAGGGATGTGGGCTTGATCCCCAGTGTGGGGCCTGCAGGAGGCAGCTGATCCATGATTCTCTCTCATCATTGATGTCCCTATCTCTCTCTCCCTCTCTCTTCCTCTCTGAAATCAATAAAAACATATTTTGGGAAAAAAGTTAGGGGAAAGTGGCCTGGGGGAGGCTAATGGAACAGGAAGAGGGGAGCAGGCAGGCCTTGTCTGCACTATTTTGTTTCTTTTATTTAAAAGGCGCAGCAGCAAACGGGACGACATCCCGCCTGCGGACGGGGGAAGTGGGAACGTGTCCGGCCCCGTCTCTCTGTCTAAATGTAAGTCCTCAGAGGCGAGCTCACAGCTCACAGGACCATGTGTGGGTGCGGAGCGCTGAGCTCTCCTGGTCGGGGCCCCGCAGGCCTGGCATGGGCACCGGCAGGGGCCTGGGCCACCCGTGCCAGGCACACTCCTGGGTCAGGCGCCGGGCAGAGGGGTGGGAACCCAGGCTGCAGCCAAGGACCGAGACCTGTGACCCCCCAGCTGAGGGGGACGGCCCGGGGCCGAGAAGAGCCAGAGCGGCCCTGTGGGCGGGTGAGCTCGGGGCTGGGTTGCAGGTCCCCCCTGACCAGAGGGCCCGTGGGCGTGGCCTGGAGGGAGTGAGCACAGGGCCTGGCCAGGTCCCCGTGGCTCCCGGGGCATCCGCCCACCTCCCCATGACCTTAGCTTCACACCCTGTGTGACAGGACCTGGGGGTTTTTCTTGGTGAAAACAGCAGCCCAGCCTCCTCCTGCCTCCCCACCCCCATCCCACAGCTGATGGGGAGGCCTCTTCTGTTTGCTGTTCTCACCAGGAAATGAACCTCCCTCCCTCTCTCTGTCCCTCCCTCCCTCCCTCCCTGCACTGAGGGAGGACAGCGCTGAGCCCTGACAGAGGGGTGTGGGCACCTGGGAGAGGGGTGTGGGCACCCTCCCAGCAGAGAGCAGGACCAGCCCTCACAGACAGACTTCCTGGTGGGAGGCGTTTGCTAGAAAGAGAACCGAGCAGGTCCTTTCGGGGGGTGCCACCGTCCAAGTAGGAAGGCTGACGTGCCCGGGGGACAACCCCCACCCCACAGAGGGGCCGCCTCTCAGCCTCGCCCAGCCCTGGGCTTCCCAGAAGGCCCTCCCCCCCAGAAAGAACAGGAATGAGGAAAATAAACAACAGCTCAGGGGCACAGGGCACAGCGGGACACGCATTGCAAGTGTTACCTCCCTCAATCCTCACTGAAGCCACTGGGAGGCCCCTCCATCCTCGGAGTCACTGCCCAGGGTCCAGCGGGGGGACCGGGAAGCCCAGCTCTGAACTACCCACGGGCGGCTGCCGGCTGCTCTTCTCTATTTTAAATATATATTCCCACTGATGTTAGAGAGGCAGGGAGAGGGAGAGAGAGAGAAACATCAATGATGAGAGAGAATCACTGATCAGCTGCCTCCTGCACGCCCCATACTGGGAATGGAGCCCACAACCGGGCCTGTGCCCTGACCAGGAATTGAACCGTGACCTCCTGGTTCATGGATTGACACTCAACCACTGAACCACACCGGCTGGGCCATAACATCTCAGTTTTCAAAATGATATGAAGTTCTCTCATGCGCTCTATTAAGAGGTTGTGTGTGTGTGTTTTTGGGTGGGGGGGTGGCCTGTGCCTGGGGTCACCCAGCCTTGGGTCTGGGTGAGTTTCTCCCGATGGAGCCGTGTGAGGGAGGGGCTGGCTCGCTGAGCCTCTGGGGGAGCGGGGTGGGGGTGAGGGTGGGGGTGCTGGCCTCCAGGGACCCCATCTGAGTTCTGGCTCCTGCTGGCTCTGTGAACACAACCTCGCCCTGAGGGCGTTGTGGGGCTCGGGGAATGGGGTGCAGAGTGGAGGGTGTGGGGGTAGATCTCACAGCCTGAGATGTAAACGAGAGCCATTATTTCCATGTGTTTTTAACTTCTTGTTAATCCTTACCTGAGGATATCTTTCAGTTGATCTTAGAGAGAGTGGAAGGGAAGGAGAGAGACAGAAAGAGAGAAACATCGATGTGAGACACATGGATTGGTTGTCTCCCGCACACACCCCACCCAGTTGGGGCCCAGGATTGAACCTGAAACTGAGGTACGTGCCTGGTCCGCGCCAGCATGGCCAAGGGTGATCCTGAGTGAGGGGGTGAAAGGATTGAGAAAAGACAGACAAGAGAAGAAGGCTGGGTATGGGTGGGACGCTGCTCCCTGATGAGGAGACAGCGCCAGCGCCCACAAGCCGTGTCTTCATTTTATAGCAGATGCCACGAGGCACAGTCAGGGCGTGGTCAAGATGTTTACAACATTCTCGTGGGTTTCATCCTCACTTAACTACATGCACCTGAACTCTATCGAGCCCACATCACTCAGGCACGTGGGGCCAGGTGTTCGGACCACAGGTTCAAGCTCACAACTACAGCTGTTGGCTATCATTGTGCTGGGAGGGCCCTGTCCTCCAAGCTGGGACTTGCACGTGGCCATGAGAGGACTGTGCCCTCTCCTCCGTCCGAGGCTTGAACCTGTCCCAACACTGTAGCTGCGCCCCATACGTGCCCTTGAAGGAAATCAAACCCCTGACCCTTCAGTCTGAGGGCTAACGCTCTATCCACTGAGCCAAACCGGCCAGGGCTCTGTGTTCACACACACACACACACACACGCACGCACGCACGCACACTCGATTGTATAAGAGGAGGCAGCAGGGAACCTCCCGAGCTGACAGACATACCGATGGCCTTGATGGTGCTGATGGTCCATGGGTGTGCACTTGCCCCCAGATTTATCGAGTTTTAGATATTAACTCTGAACAGCTTTTTGTGTGCTGATCACAGCCCGACAAAGTGGTTGAAAGTCTATATATCTGTGCAGCCATGTGTCCCTTGGTGATGGGATACACTCCGGGTAATTCGTCATCCGGCAGTCTTGTGGTTGTGTACACGCCCCGAGTGCACTGTCGCTCCCGGCCCACACGCCTGCCCAGCGTGTCACTGTGCTGACCTCCGCAGGCAACTATAGCGCGGTGGGAAGTACAGTGGGGCCTTGACTTACGAGTGTCCCGACTAAGGAGTTTTTTGAGATAGCAGCTGTCTCTCGGCCGATTTTTTTGCTTTGAGTTGGCAGTAATTTCAGTTAACGAGCTCCTTAATGAGCTTGGTCTCAGAATGAATTAAACTCATAAGTCAAGGCCCCACTGTACTAGTATTTGTGGGTCTACACCTACCAGCGCACAGAACAGGTCAAGTAAAACTATGATGTAAAAGGTGCTCAATAGGCAAAGCCAGGGTGCAAGTTATGTTGTTACATTGTTGCTGGCGTCACTGGGTGGTTAGTTATGTTGTTACATTGTTGCTGGCGTCACTGGGTGGTTAGTTATGTTGTTACATTGTTGCTGGTGTCACTGGGTGGTTAGTTATGTTGTTACATTGTTGCTGGCGTCACTGGGTGGTTAGTTATGTTGTTACATTGTTGCTGGCGTCACTGGGTGGTTAGTTATGTTGTTACATTGTTGCTGGCGTCACTGGGTGGTTGGACCTTAATTTGCTGGGACTGAACAGGTGCAGACATGGTTTTCCTTTCATTATTCCCTAAGCGGACAATGTAACCGCTACTCACTCAGCACTCAGTGGTATTTGTATTACAAACAATCTCTAACTTGGGGATTTGGGGATCTGGGGGCCCTGTTACCCACACTCCTCAGGCCCTTCGCATCCTCCAGGCTCCCCATCCGCTTGGTCCTGGAGCCCCAGGAGTAAAGCTGCCCTTGGCCTGTGCATGCCCCCTCTGCCCCTAACCCCCCCCTCACCCCCCCAACAAAAGGCCAAGAGACCCTACCCTTATACTCTGGTCTGTAAGTGAACAAAAAGCTGATTTACACAGTACCCCCTGCAGTCTCTGTGATCTCTAGGCTGCCATAGTAGAAGATATTGAGATTTGTGATTTTA
>NW_005878123.1:0-7974 GCF_000147115.1 Myotis lucifugus | reverse complement strand
CCCTTTTCAGAACAAGTAGTACTTTTTTAGGTCAATTGTCTTTGAAATTCCTCTTAAGGGACATGCTGCCTTCAGCCTTTGTCATTGCCTAATTCTGGTGCATCCTTGATTTTACTCCTCAATCTTTCTTCTACTTTTCTTGTCCCTGCAACATTTTCCAAACCAGAGCAGGTGCTTGGGGATGGCACTTTTGTACTGAGCTTCTATGCCTGTGGCTGGCTGAATGGGGCAGCTGCTCCTTACCCTCCTGAAGACATTGGAGGGGGCCTTCTGGAATCTTTGAAGGAGGTGTGGGGTAGCTCACAGAGTATTTGTTCATGTGTATTAAGCCTAAGCCACTCGGGTTCTAAAACTCTGAATGTGACCACAGGGACGAGCTCAGCATATGAACAAAATAAATGAATTTAGTCCTTTCCTTTCTCTGGCATAAAATGTGTCCGTCTGAATCAGATGTATTTGCAGATGTTCTTGCTCATCCCAGTCAAGGATGCACCAGCCTTCTACCACCTGACAGCTAATAATTCAGAATTTGCTGATTCAGAGACTGCTCATGGCTACAAAAATCGTAATCCATCACAGTGTATAACTGGTAGCTGCTCTGCTCATGTATAACTCCCCACAGGAGCTATCAGCCCTACATGTGCGCGTTTTGACAAGCCATTTTTGCACATGTAGGATTAAAACATTTCACCGGGGAAGGAAAGAACTAGGATGAAAATGTTGAAGGCTTCAGGAAAGGGGAGAACAAGGTCACTGCAGCTGCTTTTCCTCTCCGGCACACTTCAGAAATTCTTCAAGGTTTGATAGTTTAGAGAAATGACTGATGTAGCAGGTAATTTATTAAAACTGCCTTGTTCAAAGACACAAGCCTAAAGGTTTTTAAACATCTTTATTGTTGAGAGTATAACAGAGGTCCCCTTTCCCCCCTCCCCCATTGCCCCCCTCTATCTGGTTCCCACCCTGCCCCAGGCCTTCACTACCATATTGTCTATGTCCATAGGTAATGCATATCCTGTATAATGAAAGCATAGTATGCAAATTGTCCCCTACATCAGAGTTCTTCTGGGAGTTCGACCATGGGGCTGGGTGGCCAAGGGAAGGGAGGGAGGCCCTGGCCGGCAGCCGGCAGCCACTAGGGACCCTACCAGTGCACAAATTCATGCACTGGGCCTCTAATATGCATAAAAGTTCTTTGGTTAATCTCTTCTCACCACCACCCACTTCCCTCTGAGATTCATCTGTCTGTTCCATGTCTCTATGCCTCTGGTTTTATCATCCATTTTTTTAATTAGATTTCTTGTCCATTGATTTTGATTTTTAGATTTAATTGTTGATAGCTATGTATTTGTTGCCATTTTATTATCCATTTTTTCTTCTTCTCCTCCTCCTCCTCCTCCTTCTTCTTCTTCAATACAATTCGACAGCCCTGGTTGGTTTGGTGTAGTGGATAGAGCCTGCAGTTGGCCTGTAGACTGAAGGGTCCTGGGTTTGATTGCAGTCAAGGGCACATGCCCAGGTTGCGGGCTCGATCCCAGTAGGGGGCGTGCAGGAGACAGCCGATCAATGATTCTCTCTCATCATTGATGTTTCTATCTCCCTCTCCCTTCCTTTCTGAAATCAATAAAAATATATTATTAAAAAAAGAATACCCTTCAACATTTCACGTAATACTGGTTTGATGGTGATGAACTCCTTTAGCTTTTTCTTATCATTGAAGCTCTTTATCTGGTCTTCATTTCTAAATGATAGCTTTGCTGGGTAAAGTAATCTTGGTTGTAGGTCAGTCATTGATCTTCTTCACTTTGAATATATCTTGCCAATCCATTCTGGCCTGCAAAGTTTCTGTTGAGAAATCAGCTGACAGTCCTATAGGTGTTCCCTTGTAGGTAACTAACTGCTTTTCTCTTACTGCTTATAAAATCCCCCTCATTATCTTTAACATTTGGCATTGTAATTATGATGTGAGTTGGTGTGGAAAAACTATTTGAAGAAATAATGACAGAAAACTTCCCCTACCTGGTAAAAGAAATAGACTTACAAATTCAGGAAGTGCAGAGAGAGTCCCAAACAAGAAGAACCCAAAGAGGCCCACACCAAGACTAAGGTTTGAATACAAAGAAAAGCATATGAAGTCAGGCCTGTGGGAACATTAGGTAGTTGAAATCCTGTGGACACCACTCCTCTGGTTCTCACAGCACCTTCTTCACTGAAGCACCTGGCATGTTTATTTAGTTCTTACTTGTGTCTTTTAAACTCAAAGTTTCTTTTTTATTTGTTTAATTTTTTTTTTCAGAGAAGAAGGGAGGGGGAGAGATAGATAGAAACATCAATGATGAGAGGGAATAAGTGATCAGCTGCCTCCTGCACGCTCCACACTGGGGATCAAGACCGCAAACCTGGGTATGGGCCCTGATGGGGAATTGAATCTTAACCTTCTGGTTCATAGGCTCAACCAGTGAGCCACGCCAGCTGGGCAAAACTCAGAGTTTCTTGATGATATAGATTAGACTTCATCATACAGTATCTCTGCCAGCTACATAGCAGACACTCAAAATTGTTAGTTATTAGGGCAGTGATGAACTGTTTAGGCCAGAACACTGACATCTAGCATTTTTAAGACCCTCTTCAAATACAAAGGTGAGAGAGATGTACAAGGGCAGGGAAGTCTGGGCCACCTGACTGCAATGAAACTAAGTCTTTGGTTGGATAGATTTTGTGCCATTAAATTTTTATTATGGGAATTTGACTTGAGGGGATGTTAGCAAAACAACAACAACAGTAGTAGTAGTAGTAGTAGTAGTAGTAGTAGTCGTTTATTCAGGAGACCTGGGTTCCAGTTCTGCCAATATTAATAATGATATTACTACTACTAATGCTGCCACTAGCATTACTACTATTTCTGTATTTTAAATTTTCACAAACATTTTTATGTACTTTGCTCAATTAATCTTCACAAGAGCCCTATGAAATAGGAAGACACCAACAGACCCATTTTTAGGTATGTAAAGTGAGCACCAAAAAAAATAATAAAGTGAGCACAAAGTTAACTTTTAAATATTCAGGCAAGTCACTTTCGGTCTCAGAGCTGGACTCTGTCAGATCCACTCATTTTAAAGTTTTATGCTCTATTCATTTAGCAGGATGTGAAATATCACTGTGCATCAGAGTGTAGCTCTGCCTCTCATTAGTTCCTCAGAAACAGGGAATCATGGGGAACATTCCATCATGGTGGGAGTTTTCATATGTGCAACAAGCAAGTTGCATAAAATCAAATACTTAAGGAAGAAATAAGGTTATGCATGTGTTTATTGTGAGAATATTTTAGTCTTACTACTTTTTCCTCTAGGCTGGGTAGAACCATTACTCTTATCTGAGAAGTTGCTATGGAAACCAATTTGTACTGTTCTCCCTTTGCCATAGTATTTTTTCTCAGGCATGCTCTATCTCTCAAAAATCTTAATAGCAGTGAAACAGACATTATACTCCAGAGAATTAAAAAGTAGGATTTGTATTTCTTCCCTCCACCCCCACCTTCAAAAGCATGACTATTGACAAATAGGTGGCTCACAGATTTCACCAACAATGGTCTATTTTCCACACAGACTGATGCTGACAGGGGCTGCCACGCTGATGAAGGGAGGGCTGTGACTGCCAGTCTGTGGGTCTCCTGCCAACTACAGTCCCACCTGCAGTAGGCACAGGTGCTCTATCCTGATTGAAGGATGAGAGCCACTCATCACACTTGGAAGAACATAAGAAACACAGAATTATTGTTCATCTACATCAGAATCATCAAACAGGTGGCAGATATGGGGATGAGGAAGAAAGTTTTTTTTTAGGATTCTGAATTCACTGACCAAATAGGCATTAAGCAAACATGGAAAAAATCTGAGAGCCTTATGTTCTTGGGGTTTTTAATCTGAAGGTGAATTTGCATTATGATCAAATGAAAGTACAGTCACATCAAGTCTATCCATGACAGGCGTATAAGGTATTCCACACAAGTGTTCTTGTTTCCATTGCAATCTAAAATTATCTCAAAAGTTAGTGATGCAAACTGGCAACTTTTTTTTTTCACAACCATTTAATTTTGCTCACCAAGTTGTGAATCAGAAATTCAAGACATTCTTGTCTTAGAAGTTCTCACTTGGGACCTTTAATGTGATATGGTCAGAGGTTGGCTGGGGCTGCTGTCATCTGAAAGCTCAATTGGGCTGGGTGTCTCTCATCTCAATGGGGCTGGGTGTTTTATCACCTCAACAGGGCTGGGTGGTGGCATTAATGCTGGCTGTGGGCTGGTCATCCATGTGACCTTTTCAGAATGGTGGTTTTGGGAGACTTGGATTTTTTGCATGGTGGCCAACTTCCCCAGAGCAAGCATCCCAAGAGAAGTAGGTGCAGCTGCTTGGCCTTTGATGCCCGGCCTCAGAAGCCCTAGAGCAGTGGTTCTCAACCTTCCTAATGCCATGACCCTTTAATACAGTTCCTCATGTTGTGGTGACCCCCAATTTCATTGTTACAAATTGAACATAATTAAAGCATAGTGATTAATCACAAAAACAATATGTAATAATATATGTGTTTTCTGATGGTCTTAGGCGACCCCTGTGAAAGGGTCATTTGACCTCCAAAGGGGTCGCGACCCACAGGTTGAGAACCGCTGCCCTAGAGCATCGCTCCTGCCACACTCTATTTGTTTATGCCATTAAGAGCCTGTGAAGATGCAGGAGAAAGAGACACAAACCCTAACTTTTGATGAGAGGGTTGTCAAAGACATTGTGGTCATTTAAAAAAACCTTCTAAATAAATGAGTTTTTCTGGAAAACTGCTGATGACTTCAAGTGCAAACTTTCTTAGCTTAACTCTTTCTTGATATTTCAGGATTTTATTTTTTATTTTTTACTAGAGGCCCGGTGCACAAAAATTTGTGCACTCTGGGGGGGGGGGTCCCTCAGCCCGGCCTGTGCCCTCTCGAAGTCTAGGACCCCTCGGGGGATGTCCACCTGCTGGATTAGGCCCACTCCCTGGGGGACTGGGCCTAAGCTGGCAGTCAGACATCCCTCTGGCAGCCCAGGAGCCCTCGGGGGATGTCCACTTGCCAGCCGGGACCAGGCCTAAGTTGCAGTCGGACATCCTTAGTGCTGCTGAGGATGTGGAAGAGGCTCCTGCCATCACTGCTGTGCTGGCCGCCGTCAGCCTGTCTTGTGGCTGAGCAGAGCTCCCCCTGTGGGAGCGCACTGACCACCAGGGGGCAGCTCCTGCATTGAGTGTCTGCCCCCTGGTGGTCAGTGTGTGTGATAGTGACCAGTCATTCCCAGTCGTTCTGCTGTTAGGGTCAATTTGCATATTACCCTTTTATTATATGCCTGGTGCATGGGTGGGGCTGGCTGGTTTGCCCTGAAGGGTGTCCCGGATCAAGGTGGGGGTCCCGCTGGGGTGCCTGGCCAGCCTGGGTGAGGGGCTGAGGGCTGTTTGCAGTCTGGTCAAGCCCTCCAGCAGGGACCCTCACCCCTTGAGGGTGTGGCCAGCCTGGGTGAGGGGCTGATGGCTGTTTGCAGGCTGGCCACAGCCCCTTCAGGGTGAGGGTCCCCCCTGGGGTGCCTGGCCAGCCTGGTGAGGGGCTGATGGCGGTTTGCAGGCTGGCCACAGCCCCTTCAGGGTGGGGGTCCCTGCTGGGGTGCCTGGCCAGCCTGGGTGAGGGGCTGATGACTGTTTGCAGGCTGGCCACGGCCCCCAGCCACCCAAGCTCCCAGTGGAGGCTGGCTGGAAGCAGGTATCTGGGATTTATTTTTCTTCTATAATTGAAACTTTGTTGCCTTTAGCAGAGGCCACAGGTGGTCAGGGTGGGTGGGAAGCTTGGCTTCCTCCATCGCCGGGGCAACCAAGCCTCCTGCTTGCTCCAGCTCTGTGGCTGCCAGCCACCATCTTGGTTGGGTTAATTTGCATATAGTCACTCTGATTGGTTGGCAGGCGTGGCTTGGGGGCATAAGGAAGTTATGGTCAATTTGCATGTTTCTCTTTTATTAGATTAGATTGATTGATTGGGGTGGCATTGGTTACTAAAATTATATAAGTTCCAGTTATACAACTCTGCAATGCATCATCTTTATATTGTATCGTGTGTTCACACCCCAAGTTAAGTCTCCTTCTATCACCAATTATCCCCCCTCTACCCTCTCCTATCTCCCCTCCCTCCCTTCCCATATGATCTCAGGGTTTTCATTAAGAGCATCCATAATGCACTCTGTAGAAATAAGTGTTATCCACAGGGCATATTGAATAGAATAAGGTGTGTTTTTTTTTAACTACCTTTTGCTCACTGCTTACTCTGTTACAAGTGTTTTATGTGTTTTATCTCAGTTAATTTCTGCAGTAATCTAATGGTAGGTAGACACAGTGTTAGCTGTATTTTAAAGGTGAGGAAACTGAAGCTCGGAGATAAAGTGCTTGAAGACACATAGGTAATAAGCTTCAGAGGTACATTACTGACTCTCGGTGCTGGGTTACAAAACCCAGATTTTTAGTGGGAGAGTGAGGGTAATCCCTTAACTTTCTATTGGAGGATTTCTTCATGCTCTCCATTCTGTCTCAGGGACAGCCACTCTCCTTTCTTCTGCGATGAAACCACTGCTTCCCTTCTTCCTAAATAAGTGCTTACCTATTGGTTTTGAATGACTGTTCAGAATAATGGACGTCTACTTCTTTATAGCTCCAAACCTTTCCATTAATATGTTTTAGGGATTTTTATATAATCATCTCTTTGCAGGTTTTGTTTTGTTTGTGGTGCTGTCTCATACTATCTTCCCACATCCTGCATGCAAATAACAGCCTGGTGTGCCCATGAGTCCTGAGACCTTCAGCCCTTCCTGCTCTACCTGATTGCCTAGGTCTCTCACTCTCTCTCTGCTTCTGTTCACACTGTTGTTTTCCTCCCAGTTTTTGTTCTTTCCAGTTAAAACCCCATGTTTTTTCTTAAATTCCTGCGTGCGCCTGCCCCTGGTGCACCAGGACAGACTTCAGCCTTCTCATTTTGTGACCGTCCACACAGGCCACAGACTTGGTTCCCAGTCGCCCCCTGGTTCTCTTGCTCCCTGTCCACTTCACATTAATTCCCATGGGCCAATCTCTGACCAGTGCCTTGCTAGCCACTGTTTTGGCAGGCTCCTCATTCCCTGAATGCCCACACTTGCCCTTTTCATTGGTCAGGGTCTATTCTGCCTCTTTCCTGGTAGAGAGCAGCAGAGGAAAAAGGAAGAAAGGGGAGTATTTGATCATGTGGCCCCTGTAATGCTAGGTATACTGAGTCCCTCATGACCACAAGCTCTCTCAAGATCTTTGTACCTGAGGACACAGGAGTCACTCTGACATCCTGGCTGGGCACCAAGTCAGAAGTCTGCACATATTTGATGTCATTGCAAAATGATTTTCTTTTCACTGGCTGCTCTGGTTTTCAAGTAGGAAAAGGTTGTCACCCTCAATGAGCAGCATTTGTGCTCTTCCTCTCAGATTGGGTACCTGGGAATGGTCTTCATTTGGGTCTCAGCAGGATCCCAGCACGAATGGGTCACCCCAGAGGCTAACAGCATCATTCATGTTGGTGTCTGCTCGGTGGCCAGCTTCCTAGGTGACCCTGTCTCCTCGAAGCTCTAAATATGCAAATGAGAAGTTTTTCATGAAAATAGTTCTCTGGCTATGATGGGCCTCCACTCCTATCACAGAGAGGAAGTGTTGATCTCGGGTCTTGTATAATTCAAATGAGAGAGCTGCATAATGAGGTCACTTAGGCAGGGTAAAGAGACCTTGAGCTTTTGGATTATTGCTACCAAGCTTTCACTCCTTCTGTGTGACCTCCCTACGCCATCCATGGGAGAAGTAGACAGCTTGGCTGAATTGACGTTGGGCTTGGTCATGTGACTTGCTTTAGCTGGTGGAACATGAGCAGACTGGACACTTGCTATATTCAATCAGAGGCAG
>NW_005878122.1:0-7975 GCF_000147115.1 Myotis lucifugus | reverse complement strand
TATGAACTTTTATAGCAGAACATTTACTTGATCAGATTTACATTTTAGAAATAGCACTCTGAAGGCAGTGCTCGTGATGGGTGAGTTGTAAGGAGTCAAGTCTGAAGTTAGAGGGTTCATTTTCTGGGTTATTGCAACAGTCTCCAGGCAAAAGAAAACAAAGGTTGGCAGGATATGCACAGGGAAGAGCCCATGTGTTGGTGCTGGCTGTCCATACTGATTAAGATCATGCACTCGTGAAACACATTACTTCAGTAATATGCTAAACCTTAGTCATTTTCTGTCTTCTCATTCATAAAATGGAGATCACGCTACTTACCCTATAGAGTTGTGGAAAGAATTGTCAAGATCATGTATGTAAAGCACTCAATATAGTAACTAGAAAATAACGTATTTCCCATAATTAGTGTTTAAATGGTAGTATAGAAATGCATTGTTCTATAATTGAGAAGGGAGGGGAAATGATGAAGAAATCGCCAAGATATTCACCACTTAAGTTACAGAAAAACAGGTTTTGAGGGGGAAGCTTCAATTTTAGCTTTAATTCAATTTGGTTTGAATTGCCCGTGGACAGTCAGGTGGAGATGTCCCATGGATATCTGGATATGTGATAGTATGGAATGCATAAAACTGATCTGAGCATACCCCTGGAGGAATATTTATGTTTTCATTTCTCACCTTCCATAGAAAGTAAGAGGCTTCCATTTTTATAAAGGAATAGTATTAGAAGGGCACAACCAGCCTTCTCTATACGCATTACTCCAGTAATTGTAGGGAAGGCCCTTTCTTTTCTCTTTCCTTTATTTATTATCCTATCTCTCTCTGACATTGCACCTCATGCACTAGACCAGCCGTGGGCAAACTACAGCCTGTGGGCCGGATCTGGCCCGTTTGATATGAATAAAACTAAAAAAAAAAAAAAAGACCGTACCCTTTATGTAATGATGTTTACTTTGAATTTATATTAGTTTACACAAACACTCCATCCATGCTTTTGTTCGGGCCCTCCGGTCCAGTTTAAGAACCCATTGTGGCCCTCGAGTCAAAAAGTTTGCCCACCCCTGCACTAGACTCATCATTGCTTTTAGTTTTTCATAGGGTCATTCGCTAGACAGATCAGCATAGCAGGGATGCCTGGGGGCTCTGGCTCTTCCACCTGGAAATGGGTGAGCAAATTCAATTCAAGCTGAGAAAAAGTAGTGATCTCAATATGAACTCAGAACCAAGCTGCTTCAGTATTTCACATTTACCACCAACACCACTCGGAGCTTGTTCCTAATTAACTCTTGGAGATAGTTCATTGTTTTCTCCCATAACTCAAAGGGGAAAAGTTTAATTTGATATTTCAAATGTTGACAGAGGCACATACGTGGAAGTCATCTGTATACATTTGAGGATGGAAGAAGTTGTGAGTACAAATGAAATTCCTCAAAGAGAATTTTAGGAAGTGAGGAGAGGCAGGAGATGAGAGCATTTGCCTTCAGGAAGTTGTCAAAACCTGCAAAAGTGAGAAGGAGAAAAAGTGCGAGGAGGTAGGAGAGCTGAAAATGAGGACCCATCTTCTGGCATCACACCAGTTTAATCCAAATTCTGGTTAAATACAAAAACAAAAACAATCGTATGCCATGCCAAAGAGGGTCTACTATTGCATCTCCTGACACCTCTTTATTCCAACACACATTCAAAGATATAATCCCAGGAAGACAGGGGCCAAATCTGGTAAGAGGTGAGTACCACTTGGTTTGGAATGGACAGAAGGGGCCACCATAGCATCATATCCCTTTAATAACAGCTAGCATTGTAGCCTCTCTTTGCCCTATTCAAAGGTGCATGTGTATCTATTAACTGGTCAAAGCTTCCAGACTGCCACAGGACAGCATTAAGTTTGCCATAATTTCAAGTACTGAGATGTCACTCAGTTTCATTGGGCAAGTAGAATAGAGATGTATGATCATAGGAATATAAATTGTAACCATATAGGTTTATTTTAAAGCTGTTGTAAAGAAATAAGTTATAAAGTCTTATAGAATCACTCATAAGCTATCTATAATAATAAAAGCATAATATGCTAATTAGACCAGACAGCCGAACAACCTTCCAGACATCCTTCCAGATGTCCTTTTGGGTGACCACAGTATGACACTCACTGGCACCAGGCCAGCCAAGGTGGGTGCAATGCGATTGGTTGGGGCCTGGCCATCTCCCCATTATTGTCCTGCAGAGGGAGGCCCAGGCTACTGGCCGGCAGGGTGATCGATCAATTGGGGGGCTCCATGATTGCCCCAAAGAGGAAGGGCCAGGCCACTGACCTGTGGGCTGCAGTGGGTTGGCGGGGCCTACCTTTTGGGGCAATTGATTGTGGGGCTCCTGGACTGTGAGAGGGCACAGGCCGGGCTGAAAGACCGCCCCCCCAATGCACAAATTTTGTCCACTGGGCCTCTAGTGTATAGATAAAATCCCTCAGCACACTTGACGAAAGCTAGATTGTTCGAGACACTGAGCTATAGAGCCTCCAGGTAGCCTCATAGACAAGTTCATGTAAGAGAATGACATCATAGCTCCCCAAGAGTTTTCACCTACTGACATAGATTAACTATGTAAGGGGTAGCAATTCAGGGTCTAGGTGAAGGATGTTTGAAGGCATGTGCCTATTAAGTATATGAGTGACTGTTATACATAGTGAATGTGTGACCACAACCGGCAAACCAAATAAAATAGCTGAGGCTACTGTGTTGCCAAAGAGATTGAAAGCTAAAAAAAAGAACCCTTCCCAAAAGGGACATTTTTTGTTCTCCAGGGATTTACTAACCATGATGGAGGCAGGCAGCCAGTAATTTCTCAGCCTCTTCATTTCAGAAGCAGGTAATGAATTTTAATTAGTGAAGAAGACAGCTTTGCAGTAAGGAGAAGAAAGCAAAGAAAACAGGAATGTCAGTGTGAATGGAGGATATGTTAAAGCACATAACACTCCTTATTAACACTGGATGAATGGGCAAAGCTTTGTACCCTCTGCTCTTCTGTAACATAAAAATAAAAACAAAACCTGAAAAGATGTGCTACAGATTGTGAAAAAAAGGAAGGGAGGTGCTGCTAAGGTTGATGAAGAGGTAATTCTAGATCACAGGGTCTTTATGACACTGATCATCACACTTAATCAACAGTAATTGATGGTGGCACATTTCCAACAATGTTTGCTCTGCCTACTGAACATTCCAACAATCCTCTTTGCAGTAGAGAATGAATGAGATGGGCCTATGTGAGACAGGAGTGTCCCCCCACCCCCAACTATTTTAAAGTTCAAATGCTTTTGCTTTGGCTCTCTAGAAGGATTTGGAGAGAGAAGATAGAAAGGTTAAATATGGCTTGATTCATTGTTGACTAAGTTATTCCCTTGCTAATTTAATCTGAGTGCATAAGTGCAAGCCCATGCTCACCTGAGTGGTCCAGGACAAGTATTATTTATGGTATTGTTGGATCAGAATTTGATTTTTATTTTGAAAGATTCTCCAAACAGTAAATAATAACTAATCAAATACCTCCTTTTGTTGTTCTTCAACTATATTGCTGGTTATTTTGTGATAATTCTTCTAGGGGACCCTGGACCCTCCAAGTAAATGTTACTTTTGCTAATGAGGCTTTCACCCCGTGAACAGACTGTGCCCATAAATTATTTGAAGCTCCTTGGCCAGAAGTTACAACCAAGTATATATAACTTTTCTTTATCAAAGTGATATAAATTCACATATGAATGCTATGTTTGAATTGTGAGTGTGATTCATGTTCATGGATACGATTTGAGTAGATTAGGTGCTTCTTCGTGCATGTGTGGCCTTAACTGTATCTAGCCACTCTAAGTGAGCGCCTGAATGCTGCCAGAAAGACCCATAAAGGAAGATGTACATTCACCTTCTTTTCAGGGCACCCTGACAAAATAGGACATACCTTCTGACATGCGATGATATGGTATGTCACTGCTATTAACCTGCTGCAATCCCCTAACTAGAGTGAAGTAAGAAGAGATGAGAAAAGTTAAACTTGGAGTTCCTTAGTTATTTACAGGGTACAAATGACTTCTATTTTCCTCTTTTTCTACCTCACAAACTTTCGTATGCCCTGTCTAGAGAGAAAAGGATTGTAAGTTTTTGTTTGTTTGTTTTTCATATGGAATAGTGACTTTCCACTATATTTTGTTGCCAGTGAGATAGGAAGTGATGATAAACTTGTTTTGATTTCATGCCTGTCTGATAATTCTTTACATCCTCTTTAACTTGTAAGGTCCTGTTTAGTTAAGGACTAGAGCCTGCTCTTAGAAACTAGGAACTTAGTTTTTACAATCAAAAGCAGTAAACTAGTATTTTTCAAGTTCAGATCTATTGGGGGTTAATACCAAGGATTATACCTTAAAATTCTGCAAGCTGTGGTATTCATGAACTCATATTAGTTTATTAGTAGAATTTTGATGATACAGTGGTCTGATGTTCTATTAAAATTCACATTACAAAGCTCCTCTTACACACTTAGATAAATAACTGGAATTCTTCTGAATTTCTGGTAATTATCAGTGTTTTCTTGATTTCCATAAGCTATTAGTTTTGCTTTAGAATGATACAGTGTTGGTAGTTCATTTTTTGTTCCTATTGTCATTTTGGTTACGCATAGTTATTCCCTGCATTGCAAACTTTTTGGCATCCTTACCCTCCCTGCCCATGAAATACCAAAAACGCTTCTCAGACAGCCTGAAGTCCCCAAGTCACTGCCAACTATTCCAAACTGTTACCTCAATGGGTTGAAAAATTAGTTTACCAATTAATATCACTAAAAGGTGTGGTACATTATTTATTTAACTCCAAGTTGTATATAGATAAATGTGGACCCTTTATTTCATAATCAAATACATATAAGTTCTTAAACAATATGTTGTGAAAATAGAAATTAATACTTTATTTAAAATAGATATATGTTATTCTAATTTGCTTATCCTGAAAACATGATAGAAGTTAAAGCTATGATTGGGTACTATTAAGATAATGTGAAATCTTATTAGTCAGTGTTGTGAATTGAATTGTGCCTCCCCACCCCCAGGAAAGAAACACCCTGACCTTTGAAAATGGAGTCTTTGTAGATGTAATCAAGTTAAGATGAGGCCATACTGAATTATGATGGGTCCTAATCAACTATCACTGAGGACTGGAGAAAAAATAGGGACACACACTGGAATAACACCATGTGACAACAGAGGCAGAGATTGGCCTGAACACCAAAGGCTGCAGGCAACTATCAGAAGCTAGAAAAAGGCAAGGAAGGAGTGTCCTCTAAACTCTAAAGCCTTCAGAAAGAGCATAGCACTGCCGACCCCCGTTCTAGACTCAAACTTGCAGAAGAATAAAATTCTGTTTTTTTAAACCACCCAGTTTATGACAATAATTCATGGCAGCCATGCCATAGGAAACTAATAAGCACAGGTTACCTATCTAACTAATTCTCCATCTGTTCAATGGGCCAAGTAGACTGGTTCTAAGTAGTAATAATATTCATAAACCACTCAGAATTGATATATAATATATGACTGCCACATCTTTAGAGTGGTATGTGTTAACTCTATACACTTTAAATAGGTGAATTCACAGCATATCATTTTTTATAGAATAATTTCTTTAATCCAGGTGTTGGCAAACTATGGTCATGGACAATATCTAGACTGCCACCTTTTTGTAAATAAAGTTTTTTTAATGGAGTCATATTTGTTTAAATATTGTCTATGGCTGCTTTTGTGCTTTAACAGCAGATTTGCATAATGCCATAGAGGCCATGTAGCTCAGAAAACCTAAACTATTTACTCTCTGGGTCTGTAAGAAAAAGTTTCTTAATTCCTGTTATAGGCTATAAAATCTGTAATATATGCTCCTATTCTTGTTCGATTTTTAAATAATTCAGTGATTTATATGTGCTGCTAGCCACAGCTTTCCTGCAACTTAACTTCTTTTGTCCTTCCATAATTTGAGCTCTATTTCAACTCAAGGTAGGAACAAATAGGATAGATGAACTGTGGAGTCACTTATTCCACATAAGTTCATAATAAAGAGGTAAGGCCATTGATTGAGATTCTTAGTAGAACTGATGACTCAAATGAGGACTAAAATAATACATTTTTATTATCTCCACATTTGCTAATAGAACTTTATGCAATAATGACTCATGAGAGCTTAGCGAGCTTCTTAACTAGAAACCACATT
The DNA here is from genome assembly GCF_000147115.1 of Myotis lucifugus. Classification (NCBI taxonomy): domain Eukaryota; kingdom Metazoa; phylum Chordata; class Mammalia; order Chiroptera; family Vespertilionidae; genus Myotis; species Myotis lucifugus. Next base: position 1,742 of record NW_005878122.1, on the reverse strand, counting down.
TTCCTATTGAGAATCATTTTTCTTGAAATAAAATTTTCAAGCTATTGATCCCTATATCTAATACTGCTGAATGAATTAAACAAAGCAGTAAAGTAAAAGTAATGACCCCAAACTCAAGGGTAATTTTATATTTGAAAATTACCATCTCTTAACACCAAAGCGTGGGTGATACAGTCATTAGGTGAGGAGATTTGTCTGAGTCATCCTTCTCAGTGTTCCGTAAGCGTGTGCTGAGTGAAGAAGCCGTGTTCTTATCCACAAAAAGCTAACTGTCTACTCACTGTGATCTTCAGGGGGTTGCTTATCTTCATGTTGCTAATATGACTGTACATTCTAACCCTGGAAAAAGTGAACGTTCCAGGTTGAAAAGGACTTCTTTTTAGATATTCACAGATTTTGTTCCCTATTTCAAAATCCATGTATGAAGAATAGGGCCATTATAAATTGTTGCTTTGTACTACTATTCAACTAACTGTATGTGAAGCTAATTATTTTTATAATGAGCAGTTTGGCTCCTCAAAAGGATCTGCTTGGGTTGTAAAGGATGGATCATTTCACGAGTTACTAAGTTTAAGAGAACTCAACCAACTCTGGGTCATCTCAGATCAGAATAACTGTGAACACTGAATTACTTGGAGATAATTTGGGGTTTCTATTTACTCTTATATGATCTGCCAGTTTCTGAGACCCAATAAAACCTCAATGCCTTATGAAAAATTTATTCCATTTCTTTGGAAGGCAGGACAACCAGACCTGGCTGGTAATGCACCTTTCTATGCAAACTAGAGGCCCGGTGCAAAAAAATTTGTGCACTCGGTGGGGGGGGCGGGTCCCTCAGCCCAGCCTGTGCCCTTTCGCAGTCTGGGATCCCTCAGGGGATGTCCACCTGCTGGCTTAGGCCTGCTCCCTGGGGGATCGGGCCTAAGCTGGCAGTCAGACATCCCTCTGGCAGCCCGGGAGCCCTCGGGGGATGTCCACTTGCCAGCAGGGAGCAGGCCTAAGCTGCAGTCGGACATCCTTAGCACTGCTGAGGAGGCGGGAGAGGCTCCTACCACCACCACTGTACTGGCAGCTGTCAGCCTGGCTTGTGGCTGAGCAGAGCTCCCCCTGTGGGAACGCACTGACCACCAGGGGGCAGCTCCTGCATTGAGCGTCTGCCCCCTGGTGGTAAGTGTGTGTCATAGTGACCAGTCATTCCTAGTCATTCTGCTGTTGGGGTCAATTTGCATATTACCCTTTTATTATATAGGACTAGAGGCCCAGTGAACAAAAATTTGTGCACTCGGGGGAGGGGGGAAGGGGGGGTCCTCAGCCCCGCCTGTGCCCTCTCACAGTCTGGGACCCCTCGGGAGATAACGACCTGCTGGCTTAGGCCTGTTCCTGGGTGGCAGAGGGCAGGCCCAATCCCTAGGTGCAGCCCCTGGTCGGGCTCAGAGCAGGGCTGATTGGGGAGTTGGGGCGCCACCCCCTGTCATGCACAGAGCAGGGCGGATTGGGAGGTTGCGGCGCCACCCCCTGTCACTCACAGAGCAGGGCCAATCAGGGGGTTGGGGCGCTGCCCCCTGTCACCCACAGAGCAGGGACCATCAGGGTGGTTGGGGCTCTGTACCCTGTCACGCACAGAGCAGGGCCAATCAGGGGGTTGGGTGCTGCCTCCTGTCATGCACAGAGCAGGGCCCATCAGGGGGTTGGGGAGCTCAACCGCTGTCATGCACAGAGCAGGGCCAATCAGTGGGTTGAGG
>NW_005878121.1:0-7976 GCF_000147115.1 Myotis lucifugus | reverse complement strand
ATTCTGGAATCTTCCTTCTTCCTCCCTCCCACTTGCACCACTGCAGTCACAGCAGCGTCACTCTCCCCTGTGGGCATTAGTCCCCCTGGTGTGCGGGACTCCTGCCCCTTCCGGTGTGTCCCCCACACCCCACCCTGGATGCTCTTTCCCACATAAACTCTGCCCCTGCCATCCATGGCCCGTTTCCTGCACTGCCCCCCAGGCCCGGAGGAGGCCCTGCAGGTCCGGACCAGGCCCCCCTTAGCCTCGGCCTCCACACTCCGCTCCCAGGCTGATGGCCCCGCTGACCAGCTCTGTGAACATCGCCCCCTTTTCTGCTGATGCGCCCCGGTTCATATCTGGACCACCCTCCCCCTGACAGCCAGATGGATAAATATTCATAACTATCTCTCAGCACCACGTCTGGCAAACAAGGAGTCAGACAACCAGTGAGAGAGGAGCCCAGAAGCAGGGGGGTCTCTGGCACCGGCCTGGCGGGAGGGGGGGACCCCCTGAGTCTGCAGGCGACCTTGGCAGTTCCAGATGCTGCAGCTCACGCCCTCCTGGGAGCTGCAGGACCGGCTCCTCCGTCGCCCTCCCCGGGGGCATCCTTCACCGGCCCTGAGCGCCAGTCACACGCGTGGTTCAATAGTTCACTATATATAGTCAGTCCCTTAGGGCCTAAGAGCAGCCATCTTACCTTTCTTACTGATCACCCAACTCCCTGCCCCACAATCCTCCCCACCCCCAATCTGGATAAGTGTTTGCTGAATGAGTGCACGCACGCAGGTGTGAATTCATTCACCGAGAAATTCAGCCAATGGTATTTGTCCTTCAAAACGACCAAAGACACGTCAGTCCGGAACGTCACCTCCCTTTGCGAAGCCCTGCGGTGGCCTGATATTCCCACCGCAGGTGGTCTTCCCAAGGAGCCGCGCCCATGATGGCGGGGCTGCGCTCGGATGGGAATCACGCCCGCCTGGGCGACCGCAGGTGCCTCTGGACTGGGAATCGCAGGCGCCCGCGAGCCCAGTGATTCCTGAGACAGAGCAGCAGGTGGGCTGTGCTGACTTCTCCGGGGAAAGAGAGAGTCAGGGTGGCATTCTCCCAGCGCCTCCAAGAAAGCCTTCCTCTTACAGATTTGGTAATTGGACCACGGGCGTCAGCACACAGGGCTGGCCCTGGCTGCTCAGACAGGCTACACAAGCGAGTCCTGGCCCCGCCCGCTCCCTCCTGCACAGGGGTGTTACTCTAATGCATAATTGGTTTCTAAACTAGAATGGAACCCAGAAGCCTGATGAAAGCATCAATTTATTGCAAGTGTCTACAAAGATTCATTGATGTGTCTGGTGGAGCTGAAGACCTGACTGTTATGCTCATGGGAAGACCATGGCTGCAGCTCAACAGGACACCTCTGTGCACGGTGCGGTGCCAGCTGGGGCAGGGTTAGAGGTAATTTTATTATTCTCTGTTGCAAAGGATCATTTTTACCTAGAAAATAAAACTGGGCCTCCAAGATATATCAGAAATCTGCAAACGTCTTCTCTCACTTCAGACAAACATAAACACCAACACATTGAGCAGATTCTGTGTACCAGCTGTTATTGTTTTATGTCTTTTCATTTAATTCATTGGGGTGACATTGGTTAATAAAATTATGCAGGTTTCAGGTGTACAGTTCATCATCCGTATATTGTGGTGTGTGTTCACCACCCCGCACAAGTCTCCTCCACGCTGTGTTACGGTTGATTCAAACACAACCACGAGTGAGATCCGCGCCTAGTCCTTCAGACGTCCCTAAGGTCGCCTCTTCCCCGGTGGCATATCCCTGGACTCGTACAGTCACCTGACACTGGACGGTGGCCGTGTACTTGAGACGCCCCAGCCTTCCCACATCTGGGGGTGAAGTCCGAGCGCATCCCCGTGTTCACAGGTCTTTTTCGCATGGATCCTGCTGCTGCCTTATCTCGTCCACGGCCCCAGCCGGTCTCCCCAGACCCATCCTGCAGGACAGTGTGCTCTCAGAACTGATCGTACCTGCTTCCTGCGGGCCAGCGCTCAGATCACCGTCCCCCGGGTGCATCCTGGGTCCCGTCCCCGCGGCTCACCGTCACCGAGCACCAGAGGTGCCGCTCCAGGCACTGAAGGGCCCCGGACCACGCGCTCCAAGCTGTGGGGTTTTGTCTCACTCCTTGTTGTGTCCCTAGAAGCCAGCGTGCGCCTCGCTTGCAGGAAGCAGAGCGTACTCTGTTTTGCCTGGAACCCACGATATATTTGGCCCAGACCATTTTGCTTCAGAGAGAAAGATGGGTTCCTGTTGGCGGATGATGAATTTTAATGTCAAGCAAACAACGTGGGCTGGTGGGTCGGTGGGGAGCATGGTATTAAAAGCATATTTGTTGAATTCTATTTAGCAGCACTGCTGACTTTTCCATCGCTGTTTTCACCCAGCCTTTTCTCTCTCAAAAATGTTAGTAGAACATGCCAGCCTTTCCAACTCCTTCGTCTAAGAGTCCCTTATGCTCGTGATATTGAGGACTTCAAACAACTCCTGGGTGTGTGGGTGATGTCCCTGCCCACTTACCGTATCTGAAACGTGCCCTATTCCAGACCAGGGCCCGACACACGTGGCAGCTCAGGAAACGTGTGAAATGCTGAGTTAGCGTTTTTGACTTTTTCTCTTTTCATTCTGAGGGCCTCTCAGTGGGCAGGTTCCCCTACAAGATCTCAGAGAGAAGCAAACGGCTAAAGTCCTCCTGCCGATGGCAGCCTCAACGCTGCCCCAAACGCAGGTGCAGGGGCTCCGAGCCCTCCCCCGGGCGGGAGTGTGGCCAGCCGGCTCGGCCATGCATACTCAGCCCCACGTGGAGCGCCTTATGTGCCGCACCAGCTCAGCCAGGTTCAGTGAGGCTGAGAGGGGGCGGTGAAGGATGGAGAAAAGACAGACAAGAGAAGGAAGGTGGGTCTGGGTGGGACGCTGTCCTCTCTGATGGAGAGACAGCGACAGCGCCATGGACTCCAAGCCGTGTCTTTATTTTATAGCAGATTCCACGAGGCAAAGTAAGGGCGCAGTCAAGATGTTTTACAACATTCTCCCTGGGTTTCGATCCTACTCAACTACATGCACCTGAACTCTATCAAGCCCACATCACTCAGCCGTGTGGGGGCCACGTGTTCGGACGATAGGGGTCAAAGCTCACAACCATAGCTTTTTGGCTATAATTTGTGCTGGGAGGACTTTGCCCTCCAAGCTGGGACTTGCACGTGGGCCATGAGAGGACTGTGCCCTCTCATCAGTCCCGAGCTTGAACCTGTCCAAACACTGTGACCGCTCTCCACAGGACTGGGTGATCAGGGACATCTGCACGTCCTTGGTTCTGGACTCGCCTGGTGTATTTGCTGCGCGTACCACCTTCTCTGCAGCCTGTGATGAGACACCAGGCCCATAAGCCTGCACTAGTTCGGCAATGACAGCCCCAGCACAGCCTGTTCTGTTACCCGGCAGCAAGGGGCGCTCTCCGCTGCCAGGCAGAGCACCTTTCCATTGGCAACACCAGGCCCATGATCAGAGGGATGATCAGAGGAGAGGTTTCAAAATTTGCCCCTTCCTCCGCAGCCGGCACTTCTCCCTTCAAACGGACAGGAACCGAAGGCAGTGCTCACAGGAGTCCCGGGAGCGGGCGGCCGGGTGAGTGCGTTTGTTGTTTGATATTATTTTACAGTCAGGCATGGAGGAGACTTCACTTTATTGTCTTGTCTGCTCATTTAGGTGACGTGCCATCTGCCCTACATCCCCGCGTGGTGGGGGAGAAGCCAGGGGCTCACCCGTGGAGGGGTCAGGGGCTCACCCATGGAGGGGCCAGGGGCTCACCCGTGGAGGGGCCAGGGGCTCACCCGTGGAGGGCCAGGGGCTCACCCATGGAGGGGCCAGGGGCTCACCCATGGAGGGGCCAGGGGCTCACCCGGGGAGGGGCCAGGGCTCACCCGTGGAGGGCCAGGGGCTCACCAGTGGAGGGTCCAGGGGCTCACCCGTGGAAGGGTCAGGGGCTCACCCATGGAGGGGTCAGGGGCTTCACCCATGGAGGGGCCAGGGGCTCCACCCGTGGAGGGGCCAGGGGCTCACCCGTGGAGGGGCCAGGGGCTCACCCGTGGAAGGGTCAGGGGCTCACCCATGGAGGGGTCAGGGGCTCACCCATGGAGGGGCCAGGGGCTCACCCGTGGAGGGGCCAGGGGCTCACCCGTGGAAGGGTCAGGGGCTCACCCATGGAGGGGTCAGGGGCTCACCCATGGAGGGGTCAGGGGCTCACCCATGGAGGGGCCAGGGGCTCACCCGTGGAGGGGCCAGGGGCTCACCCGTGGAGGGGCCAGGGGCTCACCCGTGGAGGGCCAGGGGCTCACCCGTGGAGGGGCCAGGGGCTCACCCGTGGAGGGGCCGGGGGCCGGGGGCTCACTGTGGAGGCCAGGGGCTCACTCTGCAGCAGAGTCGCTTTCTCTCGCACCCAGGCCCTTGGCTGCTTCTCCAGGTCACACGAGGTTGTGCGATTCATGTTGAGGTGAAATAAAGAGCAAAGCCCGCTGTGAACGTGGCAGGAGGAAGCACAGGGGTCCTCCTGGGTAGAAGCGCAGCCGGAAGGTCGTCATGAAATGCCCGAGTCTCACCCGCCTGTGGCCCCTGCGCCCGGAGAGGAGGCGGTGATGCTGGTGCTGCTCACACCACCTCCACTCTTAGGACAGAGGAACGTCAACACCTTAAATACTTAACACTCAGGCTAGACATGGGAATGTATGGAGACACCCCCACCACACACACACACACACACACGAAGTACTTGCACCAAATCTAGGCACCAGAATTAGGAGTGTTTTCCACAGGCAGGAGGCGGCTCCCTTCCTCCTGAAATTACTTCCATCATGTGACTCCTGTGTGTGTGTGTGTGAGAGAGAGAGAGAGAGAGAGGGAGGGAGAGAGATAATTAGCCAGGTGCCTGGTAACCTGGTGACTAGCCCCGTCCCCACTCCTACCAGAGCCCTTCAGGGCCGTTGGGCGCCGTCTTCCTGTCTAGGAAAAACCGTTGCCAAACACATAGGTTTCCTGTTGTGTCTCACCACAGATGCTTTTATTAAAGACAATGCTATGTTTTAATTTTAAAAAGTCTTTGTTTTTTTTCCCCCTTAAATGTCAGTGCAGCTTTATATTACCTGGAGTTCATCCTGAAGCCTTTTTTACATTTGAATCCACAATTTTGAAAGACTGATTTGAATAACATCCCTTCGGTGTCGGCTAGCGTGTTTGAAAGTGTGGTGCTGATTATTGCACGAGGACAAGCAGCCAGGGCTGAGGGAGGCCACGCGTGCAGCGCTCCACGCGTTCGTGATTTCAGGAAGCACCGCTCAGTCATCTCTCCACACCCCGTGGATTTCTGCTCTGCGGCTCGGCACCTACACACCTAACATGTCTGTGGGTTTCCTTTAAAATCACGTTTAACGTGTAAATCGTTGTGCCTCGTGGCCGCAGCCTGACTTGGGGCTGAACCTTGCCTCTCCTGTGACTGCTCTCGAAGCTTCACGCGCAGGTGCCCGCCCAGGGCTGTCCCAGGCCACGCGTGGGAAGGAAGGAGCCTTTGCAACGCCCCAGCCCGGGTGCAAGCAGCAGGCTCCGGAGACAGGGCGGTCATTCCTCCTTCTAGGGCAGTGATGGCGAACCTATGACACGCGTGTCAGAGATGACACGCGAACTCATTTTTTTGGTTGAGTTTTCTTTGTTAAATGGCATTTAAATAGATAAAATAAATATCAAAAATATAAGTCTTTGCTTTACTATGGTTGCAAAGATCAAAAAATTTCTATGTGTGACACGGCACCAGAGTTAAGTTAGGGTTTTTCAAAATGCTGACACGCCGAGCTCAAAAGGTTCGCCATCACTGGACTAGGGGGACCCCCCTGGACTTCCCTTTTGACAGAACTCATCCATCTCACATGACCACTGCTTCTGTGAAGTTGTCTATCTTTCTGGTCTGTCATCTCCATGGAGTTGGGGGCCATTGATTGTCACTGCTGTGCTCCCAGGACCTAGTGCCATCGCTGGCCCCTTTGTCTCTTGTTGTGCCAGGAACATGCCCTTTGCATCGCTCCTTCATTCGGCAAATGTGCAGCGAGTGTCGCTCAGGTGTCAGGCATGGGTCTAGGTCAGGGGTGGGCAAACTTTTTGACTCGAGGGCCACAACGGGTTCTTAAACTGGACCGGAGGGCCGGAACAAAAGCATGGATGGAGTGTTTGTGTGAACTAATATAAATTCAAAGTAAACATCATTACATAAAAGGGTACGGTCTTTTTTTTTTTTAGGTTTATTCATTTCAAACGGGCCGGATCCAGCCTGAGGGCCATAGTTTGCCCACGGCTGGTCTAGGTGATAGATGTTTGGCAGGGAACAAGCCAGACAGAAATTCCTGTCCTCGTGATGCTGGCATCTTTACGACGAGCGTTATTACTGATATTGTAACCATTTTCCCATTTCTTAGCTGTCTTTCCACCTTTGTTTTCCCACGTAGTTTTCAAAATAAGGTTCTTGAGTTCCTCAAAACTTCCAGCTGAAATTTTAATTAAGATCGCATTAAACTCCTACATTAATTTAGAAAAAAGTCAACATTTTAATAATATGTCATCTCATTGGTTTATGCAGGCCTCTCCTGATCTCTACTCAGATCTCCTCTTGTGCCTCGGTGTATGTTTATTCATTATTAGAGATTTTATTACATGTTTATTATGAATATTTTATTTTCTATTTCACTATAGACACATTGTACATCTCGTGATTTACTCAACACATTGTTTGAACCTCATTAATCACTACAGTTTGAGTGGTGATTATGGGGGCTGTATATGTAGATGAACTATCATTTGCAAATAATGATGTTTGTTTTTTCGTCTCTGAAAATCATTACGTTGCCTTTTTCCCTTATAATGTTGGCTAGGAACTTTATTATCTCTTGAACAGGAAAAGTGAAAATCTACATGCTTGTCTTGTTCTCCTCTTAAAGAAAATGAGCCTACAATTTCTCCATTAATTATAATATTTACTGTAGATTTTTGACATGCAACTCTTACCAGGTTAGGAAAATTCTGGTTTATTCCTAATATGCTGTTTTTTTTAAAAAAATCATATAGCACATTATGTAATGCCTTTTTTCCTGAATCTACTGAGATAATTACATGCTTTCCTTTTGCACCCTCAGCCATCACTGGTCTGAGCTGTCTGGTGGAGCTGAAAGTCTGACTACTGTACTTATTGGGGAGGGCATTTCAGACCTGTTTCTTCTTAATTAAACATCGCTCCCACGCACTCTCCGTGCAGTTCCAGTCACTCCTGCAGCGCGTCCACGCCTCTCTGTCTCCTGGCCTCGGCACAGGCAGGGCTCCCCCACGCTGCCCAGTGTCCCTGACTGGCCTTTCCGTCCCCAGGCCTCCTGCTTGGGCTGATTCCACACTAACATGTAGAGTTACCTTCTGCCCGGGATTAATCCTCACTGTCTCTCTAAGAGCCCTCAAAGGCTCACAACAGCTACTTACATTAAGTTGAAGCCTCTTACATTCAGATCCACAACGATTTTGTACTTTCCTGTACCCAACAGGTCTCTCCTCTTCCCTCCTTCCAGCCATTGGTCTCTGTTTCTGCTAAACAAACTCGCTAGACAGATCAACCTTTTCTTCCCACTTTAAAGTAATTCTCTCTGTCCTCACCCATTCTCTCCTTCAAATCTCTCTTCACATCTCACTTGCTGCCTGAAATATTTATTTCCACTTCCCCTTGCAGCCCATTTCTGCAAATTCTCTCTGAATGCATCTACTCATGCTTTTTTATTTGTTCAAAAGTATTATTTGGCAACATTGGATCCCAGGGGAAAGGCAGCCATAACACAAACTGATAATAATACGTATTAACCAAGGAAGTTGTTTCTTTCTCATCTTCTGCAAAAGAGGACATTACATTGCCTACCTC
>NW_005878120.1:0-7977 GCF_000147115.1 Myotis lucifugus | reverse complement strand
GTGGTCACAAATCCATCCTGTTCCCTTTAGTCCTTTCCAAGTCCTCTTCAGCCCTTTGTTAGGAAGGTCAGGAGGAACAGTATAACTGTGATAGTGATAAAAAACAAACACACCATAAAATAGCCACTAACAGTTATTTTGACATGAGAAGATATTATGACATGAAAAGTAACATTTTAAGTTTCTTCTGAAATAGCCTTTATAGCAATCACATTTATTGAATGTTTATAATGTGACAGACTATTTTAACATTTAGCATGTTTAATGTTTTAGATTCTTTACATGCATCAGCTACTTTAAGTCTCATATGCTAGCAATATTACCCCCATGTGTTATGAAAGAAACTTAACTGGTTAACTTTCCCAGAGCCACCCAGCTAGTGAGTGGCACAGTCAGAATTCAAAGGCAGGGAGTATGCTCTAGAATCTCAGGCTTATAACCTCTGTGTTTTACTGTCTCTCATAGACAAGTTGCTGGAGAAGGAAGAAGCTAAAGTCCAAAGATTTGGTTAAGTTGAAATTTCAGGAAGAGGTAATATGGCAGATTAGAGTCTTCCTTTGAATTGAGTGATATAAAAAGGATTAGATATGGAGAGGTTAGAGGTTGTACATTGGATGTTTTAAATGTTCTTATGAAATATAGGAGGACAAATTTCTGATCTGAGTGAGAAGGTGGGTCAAAACTGGGAGCTTGCATCTAATAGGAAATATATGAAACAATCTTCACAAATAGTCCAAAAATAAATCCTCAAGAAAGGAACACAGCTGCCCTGGACTCAGCTCTTGATAGGCCAGACGAATTAGTGGGGGAGAAAATATTTCTCATAAGGTCAGGGCAAGAGCTGCTTTCCAGTCTCAGAGGTGAATCTGTGTGGAGCTGCATACCCTCACCTTCCCTTTTCACAGACATGAGGGTTTGAAGCAGTTGCCAGGGGCAGGAAGGGTAGAGCCTGTAATTCTGGAGAGAGAGGCTAAGTGGCCTACTGCAAAGTGAGATGTATGGATTTGTCTCATCATCTTCCTGTTGGACCCAATTGAGGTGGTCATCTGCAGAACAAAATTAGTTATGTCACCCACACTCAGGGACCAGAGAATGTCCTCTGAACAGAAAATTTGCCGAAGATTGATTATTTCAGTGTTTCCATTTCAACTAATTTATAACAAAATTTTGTCTGTAGAGTGTCTGGGATCTCTAAATTTTTTAAATAGATGTAATTAAATAAAATTTTCAGTTATATTATGTAATAAAAGGCTAATATGCAAATCTACCGAACAGCAGAACGACTGGTCGCTATGATGCACACTGACCACCAGGAGGCAGACGCTCAACACAGGAGCTGCCTCCTGGTGATCACTGCGCTCCCACAGCGGGAGCACCTCTCAGCCAGAAGCTGGGGCTCACGGCTGGCAAGCACAGTCGTGGTGGCGGGAGCCTCTCCTGCCTCCATGGCAGTGCTAGGGATGTCCGACTGCTGGCTTAGCCATCAGTCAGACATCCCCCGAGGGCTCCCAGACTAGGAGAGGATGCAGGCCAGGCTGAGGGTCCACGAGACTGCACAGATTTCATGCACCGGGCCTCTAGTTAAATAAATAAGACATGGGGATGTAATATACAACATAGGGAATATAGCCAATAATATTGTGATAGCTTTGTATGGTGACAGATAGTTACTAGAGCTATAGTGGTGATCACTTTGTAAGGTATGTAAATGATGAATAACTATGTGGTATACTTGAAACTAATAATGTATACCAACTATACTTAAAGTAAATAAAAAAATATCAGATTGAATCTTTGTCCCCATCCTAGGAGCAGAAAGTAGATACTCCATTTTACTTACCTTAGGTTCCCAGTTTGGCATATATTGAGCACTTCAATTCCAACTTTAGGGGTTTAGGACATTAGCCTGTCTCTCTCTCTCTGTGTGTGTGTACAGATAATTCCAAGAGGTTTCATTTGCTCACCTGCTATCAGGAGTTGTAGATTATGTTAGAAAGTTTCCACAATCCAATATGTGTGCCTGTTTCAGTCATGGATATTTCCACTACAAGTCACAGATGATCTGCACAGATGACATAAACATTAGAAAATGTATTGGATATTAACTAGAAATATAGAAAGGTGGGCTTCAGAGTCTCTTAAACCCACTGGCTCCAACTCTCTTTCACCACAGTTACCCAGCCTGTTCTCCTATCTGTTTGTTGGCTCCATCCATGCAGCTTCCATCATGGCAGCAGAAATAGCTACAGTACTGTAGTTTCTCACTTTATAGCCACATACTTGAATATCCAAAGGAGGAGAAAATAGATGTCTCTTCCAGCGCCTCAGTCTTAAGAAATAGAAAATTTCTTTCTCGGAAAATCTCATGCTACCCCTAATATATAATTAACTCAAATTTCTTTGGTCCAGGGAACTCCCATTGTTCACCTTAGGCCTGGCATCTCAATCAACCAATGGCAAGAGGCATGGGGTTGTCTAGAGACCAACCAGGTCTGTTCCTGGTTCTGGGGTTGAGCAGCTTCTCTGAGGCCTATGAACTCTGAGAAGAGAGGTGGATTCCAATCCAAAGCTGGGATTTCCTTAGGCAGGACAACGAGTTGAAATGGATGGGGGCAGATCATACCTTGGGCATCTCAGGAGGCAAACAAAGAGGAGCGTGCAGCTTAGCAGCTTCCTAGACAGCTAAATTCTACAAGTGACAGAAAAGGAATGAAGAGCTCTACATTGCAATGCCTCTGAAGGGATCTCCATGGACTACAGCTGCTCCAAGGGCAAGTTCATGAGCAAGGCCCTGTTCTAGGCAATGGCTGAAAAGAGATGCTTCAAGATGTGATACTGGCAGTGCTCTTGTTATGGAACTTTAATGGGATATTTTGAAAAATTTCTGAAGACTTGTTTTTGCATATTTCTGTGCAGGTGCAGTCACAGAGATGGAAAGGCTGGTTAAGCTCCTAAAGACAATGCATTAGTCACTCAAGAGAATGACTACTGGAGCAGCTATAGCTGTGCCATCCATGAGCCATGTGTCGTTATTGAGCACTTGAAATGTGATTGCTTCAAAAGGGAATGTGTTGAAATTAAAAAATACAAATCAGATTTCAAGCCTTAGTAGAAAAGAAAAGAATATAAAGTATCTCAATATTTTTATAGTGATTATAAGTTGAAATGATATTTTGAACATATTGGGTTAAATAAGATTAAAATTAATACCTCATTTATTATTTTAAAAAGTAGAATTGCATATATTTGTGCTTACATTATAAATCTACTGGACACGCTGTGCTAAGCCATTAGCTAAGGAAAGAAAGTAACTGGGAGGGTGTCTGGAGGGCAGTGAAAGGGTTGGACGCACTGAAGAGCCATGAAAAGATGCTTGAGCCAATTTGAAGACCCTTCACTTGTGTTTCTATCCTGGGGTAAGGATTTTGTAGGGAGTCAAACTCTAGATATTTTAGTCCTGATAAGGTCCAGGTCCTCATTTCCAAGTATCCATAGAACATCCCTATTTAGAGGCCCCACAAACACCTCTAACTCAATATGACCAGGATTCAATTCATTAATTATTTTCCATCCCAAACATTTCAACAGTTTCTTTTTTTTTTATTTTTATTTTTATTTTTATTTTTTTTTTATTTTTCGCTATAAGTATTACAAAGGGTATTACATAAGTGTCCTTTTTTTTCCCCACCCTTGACAATACCCCGGCTTCCCCTACCCCCCAGTGTCTTATGTTCATTGGTTATGCTCATATGCATGCATACAAGTCCTTCAGTTGATCTCTTACCCCCCTCCTTCCTGCCCCCCAACCCTCCCCGGCCTTCCCGCTGCAGTTTGACAATCTGTGTGAGGCAGCTCTGCCTCTGAAACTATTATTGTTCAAAAGCTTATAATGGTCTCTATTATCCATGAATGAGTGAGATCATGTGGTATTTTTCCTTCATTGACTGGCTTATTTCACTTAGCATAATGCTCTCCAGCTCCATCCATGCCGTTGCAAATTGTAAGAGTTCCTTCTTTCTTACAGCAGCATAGTATTCCATCCTGTAGATGTACCACAGTTTTCTAATCCATTCATCTACTAATGGGCATTTAGGCTGTTTCCAGATCTTAGCTATGGTGAATTGTGCTGCTATGAACATATGGGTGCATATATACTTTCTTATTGGTGTTTCTGGTTTCTTGGGATATATTCCTAGAAGTGGGATCACAGGGTCAAATGGGAGTTCCATTTTTTGTTTTTTTGAGGAAACTCCATACTGTCTTCCATAGTGGCTGCACCAGTCTGCATTCCCACCAGCAGTGCACAAGTGTTCCTTTTTCTCCACATCCTCTCCAGCACTTGTCGTTTGTTGATTTGTTGATGATAGCCATTCTGACAGGTGTGAGATGATACCTCATTGTTGTTTTGATTTGCATCTCTCGGATGATTAGTGACTTTGAGCATGTTTTCATATGTCTCTTGGCTTTCTGAATGTCCTCTTTTGAAAGGTGTCTATTTAGATCCTTTGCCCATTTTTTGATTGGATTGTTTATCTTTTTTTTGTTAAGTTGTATGAGTTCCCTATAAATTTTGGAGATTAGGCCCTTATCAGATATGACGTTGGCAAATATGTTTTCCCACGCAGTGGGTTTTCTTGTTGTTTTGTTGATGGTTTCTTTTGCTGTGCAGAAGCTTTTTATTTTGATGTAGTTCCATTTGTTCATTTTCTCTTTAGTTTCAACTGCCCTAGGAGCTGTATCAGTGAAGAAATTGCTTTGGCATATGTCTGAGATTTTGTTGCCTTTGTATTCTTCTAGAATTTTTATGGTTTCCTGTCGTACATTTAAGTCCTTTATCCATTTTGAGTTTATTCTTGTGTATGGTGTAAGTTGGTGGTCTAGTTTCATTTTCTTGCATATATCTGTCCAATTTTCCCAACACCATTTATTGAAGAGACTATCTTGGCTCCATTGTATGTTCATGCCTCCTTTGTCAAAAATTAATTGAGCATCTTGGTTCGGGCTAATTTCTGGACTCTCTATTCTATTCCACTGATCTATATGTCTGCTCTTGTGCCAGTACCAGGCAGTTTTGAGAACAGTGGCTTTGTAATACAGCTTGATATCTGGCATTGAGATCCCGCCTACTTTGTTCTTTCTCAGGATCGCTGCAGCTATTCGGGGTCTTTTTTTATTCCAGATGAATTTTTGGAGAGTTCGTTCTAGATCTTTGAAGAAGGCCATTGGTATTTTAATGGGGAGTGCGTTGAATGTATAGATTGCTTTGGGTAGTATAGACATTTTAATGATGTTGATTCTACCAATCCAAGAACATGGTATGTTCTTCCATCTGTTTATGTCTTCCTCTATCTCTTTTTTCAGTGTCCTGTAGTTTTCTGAGTAGAGGTCTTTAACCTCTTTAGTTAAGTTTATTCCTAGGTATCTTAATTTTTTTGGTGCGATGGTAAATGGGATTGTTTTTCTAATTTCTCTTTCTGAAAGTACACTATTGGAGTATAGAAATGCCTCAGATTTCTTGGGGTTAATTTTGTATCCTGCTACATTGCCAAATTCATGTATTAAGTCTAGTAGCTTTTTGATGGAGTCTCTAGGGTTTTGTATGTATAATATCATGTCATCTGCAAATAAGGACAGTTTTACTTCCTCTTTTCCAATTTGGATGCCTTTTATTTCTTCTTCTTGCCTAATTGCAATGGCTAATACTTCCAGTACTATGTTGAACAGGAGTGGTGAGAGTGGGCATCCCTGTCTTGTTCCTGTTCTTAGGGGAAATGGTGTTAGTTTTTGTCCATTGAGTATGATGTTGGCTGTGGGCCTGTCATATATGGCTTTTATTATGTTGAGGTATGATCCTTCTATTCCCACCTTTCTGAGAGTTTTTATCAAAAATGGGTGTTGGATTTTGTCGAATGCTTTTTCTGCATCAATTGATATGACCATGTGGTTTTTTTCTTTCAATTTGTTTATGTGATGTATCACATTTATTGATTTACGGATGTTGTACCATCCTTGCATCTCTGGGATAAATCCTACTTGGTCATGGTGTATGATCCTTCTGATGTACTGCTGGATCCGATTTGCTAAGATTTTGTTGAGGATTTTGGCATCTATGTTCATGAGGGATATTGGCCTGTAATTATCTTTCATTGTGATGTCTTTACCTGGTTTTGGTATTAGGGTGATGCTGGCTTCATAGAATGAGCTTGGAAGCGTTCCTTCCTCTTGAATTTTTTGTAGTAGTCTGAGGAGGGTAGGTTTTAGTTCTTCCTTGAATGTTTGGTAAAACTCCCCTGTGAAGCCGTCTGGCCCTGGGCTTTTGTTTGCTGGAAGCTTTCTGATGACTGCTTCAATTTCTTCCATAGTTATTGGCCTATTGAGGTTTTTAGATTCTTCTTGTTTGAGTTTTGGAATGTTGTATTTTTCTAGGAATTTGTCCATTTCCTCCAGGTTGTCTAGTTTGTTGGAGTAGAGTTGCCCATAGTATTGTTTAACAATCATTTGTATTTCTGTGGGGTCTGTTGTTATTTCGCCTCTATCATTTCTGATTTGGTTTATTTGGCACCTCTCCCTTTGCTTCTTGGTGAGCCTGGCTAGGGGTTTGTCAATCTTGTTTATCCTTTCAAAGAACCAGCTCTTGGTTTCATTGATTTTCTGTATTGTTTTTTTGGTCTCTATGTCATTGATTTCTGCTCTAATCTTTATTATCTCCTTCCTTCTGCTCACTCTGGGGTTTTCTTGTTGCTCTCTTTCTAATTCTTTGAGTTGTAGAGTTAGATGATTGACTACCATTTTTTCTTGTTTTTTGAGATAGGCCTGTAGAGCTATAAACTTTCCTCTCAGGACTGCTTTCATTGTGTCCCAGAGGTTTTGGATTGTTGTGTTTTCATTGTCATTAGTGTCCAGGATGTTTTTAATTTCTTCTTTGATGTCATCGGTAACCCAATCAATATTTAATAACATGCTATTCAGCTTCCAAGTGTTTGAGTATTTTGGGTTGTTTTTATTGTAGTTTATTTCTAAAATTATGCCATCGTGGTCTGCGAAGAAGCTTTTTATGATTTCAATCTTCTTGAATTTGTGGAGACTTTGCTTGTGACCCAATATGTGGTCTATATTTGAATATGTCCCATGAGCACCTGAGAGGAATGTATATTCCGCAGCTGTGGGGTGAAGTGTTCTGAAGATGTCAATTAAGTCCATCTGATCTAGTGAGTCATTTAGGATTGCTGTTTCTTTGCTGATTGTTTGTCTAGCGGATTTATCCAGTGATGTCAGTGGTGTATTAAAGTCCCCTACTATGATTGTATTGTTGTCGATCTCTCCCCTGATATCTTCCAGAAGTTTTCTTATGTATGTGGGTGCTCCTGCATTTGGTGCATATATGTTTACCAGGGTTATATCTTCTTGTTGTATTGATCCCTTTAGTATTATGAAGTGGCCTTCCTTATCTCTGGTTATGGCCTTCACTTTGAGATGTATTTTGTCAGATATAGTATTGCTACCCCAGCTTTCTTTTCCTTTCCATTTGCGTGAAAGATATTTTTCCATCCCTTCACTTTCAGTCTGTGTGAGTCCCTTCTAATGAGGTGGGTCTCTTGTAGACAGCAGATGTATGGGTCATGTTTTTTTATCCATTCAGCCACTCGTTGTCTTTTTGGTTGGAGCATTTTAGTCCATTTACATTTAAAAGTTATTAATTGAAAAGGTACTTTGTTTGTAGCCATTTCCTTTTTTTGGTGTGTGTGTGGGTTGTTTTCTTTTCTGAGCTTGATGGTTCCTTCCTTTTTACACCAGTCCCCTTTAGCATTTCTTGCCATGGCTGGCTTGGGGGGGAAAAAACTCCCCCTTAGCCCTTTTTTTGTCCTGGGAAGCTTCTTAATTTCCCCCTTCAATTTTTGAATGAATAGCCTTGCTGGATAAGTATTTCCTGGGATCCAGTCCCCTTGGCTTTGCATCACTTTGTAGGATTCCGGTCCA
>NW_005878119.1:0-7979 GCF_000147115.1 Myotis lucifugus | reverse complement strand
TCTTTCCCCCTATTTCTTCCTTAAACACAGGATACTGCTTTATATTTCCTTCACAACCCCAGGTATCTAATACACAAGACATGGATACTTGTTAAATCCAACTTTTTTGGAGACAGTTTACATATATCCAATGTCAAGTATATCATGCTCCTAGTTTTGTGGTCTAGAAATATTTTCCCTTGTAGAAAACTTAACACACACCACACTCTATTATGTTCACAACAAATGCATGTAGGGAACCAGGATTGGGTAGCTGGTTGTTTTGACCACTGTTCCAAGAGTGGCAGAGCCTGGGTTTCAGTCTCTATGGGGCATCAGCTTAAATCCCCTTATTGATTGTCACATTCCATAAATGCCACTTTGTGCAGCTGGTTATGGGGAAGTGAGGGAGAGAGAATGAGGCTGCCTGCAGTAGAAATCTATACCAGATACACTAGGAAAACAGTGCCAGAGCAGCTGGGCCATCCTCATAAAGGCAGCGTTAAGTAAATAGTAGCCCTGGAAAAATATAATTGACTCCATTTTCATTTATAGTCTAGATAATAAAATATAAATAAAGAGATAGATAAGCAAATAAATTTCTGTGGTAACCAACGACTTCAGCATTTTAACTTCTGTGCCAAGCTAGTGAATGCAATGAATGCAATAAATGGGCTGGGCTAAGTATTCACAAGCTCTGAGTTTCACAGGGAGTGTCTCGTGCTTCATGTATAAAATACTTAAGGAATATGTGAAATTTGTTTTTTTACCTTTGGCTACATGTTCAAGGGTGGGAGTGGGTAGGGGAGAGAAAACTTGGTCCTAAAGATTTACTTACGAGAATTTAATTTAGCCTAACAATAGATCATCCCATATTTAGCATACTGCATTCTAGGCATATTCTTAGAGGACTCTGGGTAATATACAATCAGCTGACACTTCCTGTAAATTATTCCAGGAGGTACAATCATCAACACTTTACAAATGTGCACTTAAATCAACATGACATCAAGATTTCTGGGCTATAATTCTGGGGAAGTGATTGTGATATTAACTGAAAGAGAATAGAAGGGAATTTTGATGTGGAAGGAGATGATGGTAGATATTCAATTTTGAACATGATAAGTTAGAAATGTAAGGCCATCACAAAGGTGGGGTCTAGAACTCAGGAGAAAAGTCTGAATACAACTTGGGAATCATGGGAGTAGGAGGAGGGGAATGCAAGGAAAAAAGGTGAGGCTTTCCTGAGAGGATAGGTAGACAGAGAAGAGAGTTAGGGTCAGAGCCTTAGACCATGGGCCTGGGACCCTAGTCCTCCCACGAAACTGGGACCGGAGTTCTGAGAGGTAGGAGAAGGAGACAATCTAACATTGCTGTAATTTGATATTTTCCTTTTTCCTAAGAGACTACTTAGAATATTAGGTTACAATGGAGATATACATGAAGTTTGACAAGTCTATAATCACAGGTCTACAGCCTCACTTACAAGTTCTTTGTGTGGTTGAAACAGTCCCTCAGAAAATATATGGCATAGAATTTAACCAGTTAACTGCCACAATATTTTGAATTTAATTTAAAAAGGTCAGCTGCTTGAGTCTATAGACGCTTATGGAGTACAATTGGTTAACAAGTAAATTCCTTTAAATTGCAAAAAAGAGAGGGGGGGAGAAGGTAGGGGTGCTAATCAGTGAAAGAGTAGGGAAAAGATGAGAGCATAAAGAATATCAGCTCCTGCCTTTGGCAACTCCCTTGACAGTGGGCAACGAGCTCAACTAGGTAAGAGGAAGAAATAAAGCCAAATGGCCCTGGAAGCAAATCAACTTATGGAGTCAATGGTTTAGTTCATTTCCCATCAGAAATCATCTTGAAAAGTGACATGTTAAATGCTGTTTCCACAAATAAAAAATAATTTAATTTTAAAAAATTAAGAGGGCAGAAGGAACCTTTCCGAGGTGATGGGTAGTTATGACCTTGATTCTAGTGATGGCTTCCCAAGTGCATGCTTAACTCCAAACTCATCAATTTGTGCACATTGAATGTGTACAGCTGTTTACATGTCAATCATGACTCAATAAAAAGGATTTTTTTTAAAAAAAAGTCATTAACTTGAGGGACAGTACGGTGTTGTGGACAAAATCATGGTTTCCAAACGCAGGTGGACTAAAGAGATTACCTGTAATGAGTTCTAAGGTTCAATACTCTCACTCTTATGATGGGGAGAATATCCTATCACATGCAGTAATATATGATTATCAGAGGAATTAAGTGACTACTAGCAGCGGTCGCCAACCTTTCGGACCTCACGGACCACCAGTGGTCCGCAGACCACTGGTTCACAACTGCTGGAAGTACAGACAGGGCTGAGTATGCCTGCAAAAGTGCTGGATAATAAAAGAATAATTAAATCACTCCATTGTCATTTGTAATAATTTTAATAAACATATATGGACTAATTAGTGAAAATGACTGATATTTGGAAATAGCAATTCTAACAGAGGAAACTGCATTCCCATTTACATTTTCTCTACATATAGTTCCTTTCTGTCTCTTTAACTCTACCAGTCAGTCAGTGTCTCCATCTCTTCTCCTCTCCTCTCTCTCCTCTCTCTCTCTCTCTCTCTCTCTCTCTCTCTCTCTCTCTCTCCCACGCATGTGCCTTTCTCCCCTCTCTTTTTCTTTTATATAATACTAGAGGCCCGGTACACAAAAATTTGTGCATTCGAGGAGGGGGGTGTCCCTCAGCCCGGCTTGTGCCCTCTCGCAGTCTGGGACCCCTCAGGGGATGACCACCTGCTGGCTTAGGTGGCCTAAGATGGCAATCAGACATCCCTCTGGCAGCCCGGCAGCCCTCAGGGGATGTCCACTTGCCAGCGGGGAGCAGACCTAAGCTGCATTCGGACATCCTTAGCGCTGCTGAGGAGGCAGGAGAGGCTCCCACCACCACCGCTGTACTGGCAGCCATCAGCCTGGCTTGTGGCTAAGCAGAGCTCCCCCATGAGGGAGCACACTGACCACCAGAGGGCAGCTCCTGCATTGAGCGTCTGCCCCCTGGTGGTCAGTGTGTGTCATAGTGACCAGTCATTCCTAGTCGTTCTGCTGTTAGGGTCAGTTTGCATATTATCCTTTTACTATATAGGATAGAGGCCTGGTGCACGGGTGGGGGCCAGCTGGTTTGCCCTGAAGGGTGTCCCGGATCAGGGTGGGGGTCCCTCTGGGGTGCCTGGCCAGCCTGGGTGAGGGGCTGATGGCTGTTTTCAGCTGGTCACATCCCCTTCAGGGTGGGGGTCCCCACTGGGGTGCGTGGCCAGCCTGGATGAGGGCCTGATGGCTGTTTTCAGGCTGGCCACAGCCCCTTCAGGGTGGGGTCCCCACTGGGGTGCCTGGCCAGCCTGGATGAGGGGCTTATGGCTGTTTTCAGGCTGGCCACACCTCCTTTAGGGTGGGGGTCCCCACTGGGGAGCCTGGCCAGTCTGGGTGAGGGGCTGAGGGCCGTTTTCAGGCTGGCTGGCGACTGAAGCTCCCAGCTTCTCCTTTTTTTTTATTCTGGGATTTATTTACCTTCTATAATTGAAACTTTGTTGCCGTCACTGGCGCTCCCAGCTCTGAGGCCGCAGCTGGCTGAAAGCAGGTATCTAGGGTTTCTTTAGCTTCTATAATTGAAACTTTGTTGCTTTTGGAGCTGTTGCTTTCGGAGCTAGAGCAGGCCGCGGCAAGCGGGGAACCTTGGCTTCCTCCATCACTGGAGCAAGCAAGCCTCCTGCTCGCTTCAGCTACGTGACTGCGGGCTTCCATCTTTGTTGGCAGTTAATTTGCATATCTCACTGATTAGCCAATGGGAAGCATAGCAGAGGTATGGTTAATTACCCTTTTTTCTTTTATTAGATAGGATGACTCACTGAGAGTTGAATTAAAAGCTCTAAAATAAAATATGGAACAAATTTCCCCATAAGATAGAAAAGAATTGAACACATTTTACATTCATGCAGTATATTAAAATGACACATTATACACTAAAATGTCATCTCCCGGAAAAAAAAACAATAAAGCATCAAAGATACTAAATTTACACTTACAAATGTGCAACTTTTATAAAGTTAAACAAAAATCCTGAATTGCTTCTAAATGACATGCTATAAATCTTATGTCATCCGCTGAAATAGTGTATTTTACTATTTATACTCAGTAAGCCAATAAAAGTACTTGGAAGTAAGTTGTTGTTGTTTTTAATTTACAAAAATATATAATCTGAAAAAAATTTAAATAATTACTTAAATGAAAAGGATTTGTTCTGTAGCAATATTATTTTACTATCTCAATTATATAAATGTGTACATATAACTATTTGAGTAGCTTAAAGATAAATGAAAATATGACTACCATGACTAAATGTAAACTTTTTCCTTAATACAGTTCTAGAGAGATAAACATATGCAAGACAGGTTATAATGCCTCCAAAGAGATTGCTTACATTTTCAATGAAATTTAATTTCTTAAATTTACAAGAAATTAATACTTTCCCTCTGATACAGAAGATATATCAGCATTAATGTGAGAGTTTCCAAGGTTGATAAAAGACTCAAAAGAAGAAATAGAAGTGACTATTATTTCATATGCGGGTCAGTTTCAAGTACAGTATAAATATCCCATGTGTTATGAATTTGTCCTTCACAAATTGATATATTGAAGTTCTAACCCAATGTGATGAGATTAGAAGTTGGGGCCTTGGGAGGTAATTGGGGTCGGATGAAATCATGAGGATGAACCTCCATGATCACATTAGTACCTTTACAAGAAGAGAAAGAGAGACCAGAGCTTGCTCTCTTCACCATGTGGGATACAGTGAGAAGGCAGTCATCTTCAAAGTCGAAAAAGTGTTATTAAGAACCGAACCTTGCGCTCACTTCAGCGGCACATATAGTAAAATTGGAAGGATACAGAGAAGATTAGCATGGCCCCTGCACAAGGATGACACCCAAATTCATGAAGCATTCCAAATTTTAAAAAAAGAAAAAGAACCAAATCCAGTGGCATGTTGATCTTGGGCTATCCAACCTCCAGAACTGTGAGAAATAAATGTCTGTTGCTTAAGCCACCCTGTCTATAGTACTTTTTATGGAAGCCATAACTAAGACTTCTCTTTGGACAAACATTTTAATTTACATTGCAATAATGTACTTAAAATTTTAATAATTGATTAGAAATTCAAACTCTTTTGCTGAATTAAAAAAAGTCATTCAACTATTTCATCACTGATGCTAATGTTGACCTTAGTTATTGAACACAATTTTGCTTCCATTAGTTTATAAAACTATATCGTAGGAGTAATAAAATTATATAAGTTGTCTTTCTGAGGCATTCTTTTCTAATAATCTTCAGAACATTTTGTGTTACTTCTGTCATAAAGAATACACAATGTAGTGTATAAGAAGAATTTAGTATAGTAATTAGCAAGAGTACAAAGTAGTGTGTGTGTGTGTGTGTGTGTGTGTGTGTGGTTTTTCTCCTGCTTCCTATCGTCCCTATTATTTTGAATTACTTTATGTTGGTGGTTACACCAAACAAGATGTGGACCCTTTCTGTCCCATTCTTTCTCTTCATTGCAATTCAAAAAACAAAGACACATACATAAAGTAATTTACTCAATAAAACCAAACTCAAAGTTAATCATGACTTCATTGTTTTCCCAAATATTATAATATTTTGGGAAACATTATAGCAGTGGTTCTTAACCTTCTGGCCCTTTAAATACAGTTCCTCATGTTGTGATCCAACCATAAAATTATTTTCATTGCTACTTCATAACTGTAATGTTGCTACTGTTATGAATTGTAATGTAAATATCTTGATATGCAGGATGGTCTTAGGCGACCCCTGTGAAAGGGTCGTTTGACCGCCAAAGGGGTCGAGACCCCCAGGTTGAGAACCACTGTATTATAGCATTACTTATATATAATAATTTCTTCGTGGTCTCTAGATTTATTATTCTACTCTTTTAATTTCTTTTTACCCTTAACTTAGGCATTATTTTGCCCTGTAAATATTTTACACAAGAGATGTTATAAATTTGCAAGTAATGTTTTTGTTGTTTCATTACTCTTAAATCAATATAAGGCTCCAATCTGCCTGCATTCTAACCTAGATTTGGTCCCACAACTACTGCCTCATGGCCTTGAACAAACATCTTCCTTTCTAATACCACTGGAAGGTACTGGGATGAGCAGTAGGATGTGTTGAACCTGACTAACAGTGTCCCTGCCCCTCCATGTGCTTATAGCTTCACAGAGCAGATGGCCATTCAATGAAAAGTTTCCAGTGAGAAGAGAATGATAAAATGAGAGGTAAGAGGGCTCTGGGACAATTCCTTCATGTCCAAAATAAGAGCATTGGACTATCAAGGGTGAGGAACCTTTTCTCTGCCAAGGATATTTATAACATCATTCGAGGGCCATACAATATTATCAACTTAAAAATTAGCCTGCTATATTTGGTCAAATATATAATTAACTCACCCCTAATGCCTTTGCAGGGCCAGACCGAATGACTACGCAGGCCTTATACACCCAAGGGCCAGAAGTTCCCCACCCCTGGACTAAATGACCTGTAGGTATTTTCCCACTCAGAGATTCTCTGCCACTGTCATTGTATTTTTAAATTTTTTTTTCAGAACTTCCCAGAGTATTCTAGTTTGACTAACCAGCCCACACAAAACCATGAAAAGGACTTTAGTCTTCTTACTATAGCTATTATTGTATGTAATGTGCTCAGTTTTCTTAGTTACAGAACAGTGATCCCTATTTGAAAGTTTCAGAACCATGTATTTTACTAAATTTATTATTTTCCAGATTGAACAGATTACAAAATATAAGTAGCTCAGCAAGAGTTTTGCTACTAAATGAATTACCAAAACAAAACCCCAAAACAACTGTTTTCAGAGAGTTGACTTTGAAATGTGGTTAATGGATTGTGGAGCTCTTTGCATGCCTGTTTTGGATAAATTCAAACACTAGTTTTAGGGCCAACCAAGATAAATTAATTTCTATTTGCTTCCTAAAAGCCTTATATATTTATACCTACAGCTGAAAAGTTTCTCACACATTAGAACTTTGGAAATTATGTTCTGCACTAGAGATTGAGAAGTGTAGAGGATCTACCTAAAACATAGTCACAAACCCAGACAACCAAAATGAGGAGACAAAGTAACAAACCTCAAATGAAAGAACTAGAGAATTCTCCAGAAGAAGAGATAAATGAAGCAGAGATAAAAAGTTATCTGAAACAGAGTTCAGAGTAATGATGGTAAAAATGCTCAATAGTAAGAAAAAAGATATAGTAACTATGAAAAAAGAACAGTCTGAGATAAAGAACGACATAACACAAATAAAGAACACATTGGAAGGAACACACAGCAGGTTAGGGGAAGCTAAGGACTGAATTAGTGAATTAGAAGACAGAGTTGAAAATATCACTCAATCAGAGAACCAAAAAGAAAAAACAATTAAAAAAAAAAAAACAGGAGGACAGCTTAAGGGAGCTGTGGAACATTGTGAAATGTAACAATATTAGAATAGCAGGAGTGCCAGAAGAGGCAGAAAGGGAGAAAGGAATATAGAAGGTGTTTGAAGAAATAGAGGCAGAAAACTTCCCTAACCTGGTAAAGGAAAAAGTCACACAAGTTCAGGAGGCACAGAGAACCCCAAACAAGAAGAACTCAAACAGACCCACACCCACACACACCATAATTAAAATGTCAAAGAGAGAATCTTAAAGGCAGCAAGAGAAAAGAAAACTGTTACCTACAAAGGAGTTCCCATAAGGCTGACACCTGATTTCTCATCAGAAACTCTACAGGCCAGAAGGGAATGGCATGAAGTACTTAAGGTAATGGAAAGCAAGGATCTCAGACCAATATTACTATATCCAGCAAGGTTATCATTCAAAATAGAAGGTCAAATAAAGAGGTTCCCAGACAAAAAAAGACTAAAGGAGCTCATCACCACCAA
>NW_005878118.1:0-7979 GCF_000147115.1 Myotis lucifugus | reverse complement strand
CTTGAGAAATGGCCTTTTCAAAATAATCATGGATGCTTTTTCCCTATAATAGCTGAGCTGCATGTAGTATATGCTGAACATTCCAGGGGATACCATTTGCATGGTAATATGAGTGTCTCTGATGGAGTTAGGGGCGATATCTAACCAAGATGTAGATAATCAGAGATGGTATCCCAGAAATAATACAAAGGGATCCCCTGAAAAACACCAATTCCACTTAAATGTCTGTCATTTTCCTATTTATGGTACTTGTCACACTGTAGTATAATTGGTTATTTTACTTCTTTGCCTCCTTGAATATACCATGATTTTCATAAAGGCAGTGTTTACTCACATTCTACAACCAACTGATAGCAAAGTGCCTTGCATGTTTTAATACTTATTGTTGACTAGAGGCCTGCTGCACGAAATTTGTGCACTGGGGTGGGGGGAGGAGCATCCCTCAGCCCAGCCTGCACTGTCTCCAATCTGGGACCCCTCAAGGGATGTCCAACTGCCGGTATAGGCCAGATCCTTAAGCCGGCAGTAGGACATCCCTCTCACAATCCAGGAATGCTGGCTCCCAACCACTCACCTGCCTGCCTGATCACCCCCTAACTACTCCCCTGCCAGCCTGATCAATGCCTAACTGCTCCCCTCCAGGCCTGATCGCCCCTAACTGCCCTCCCCTGCCAGCACGGTCACTCCCAACTGCCCTCCCCTGCAGGCCTGGTCCCCCCCAACTGCCCTCCCCTGCTGGCCTGGTCAACCCTAGCCCCTCCCCTGCTGGCCTGATTGCTCCTAACTGCCATCCCCTGCTGGCCATCTTGTGGTGGCCATCTTGTGACCACATTGGGGTGGCCATCTTGTGCAAGGGCCTGATGGTCAATTTGCATATTACCTCTTTATTATATAGGATAAACCACAAGTGTTGGTGAAGATGTGGAGAAAAGAGAATCCTAGTGACTGTTGGTGGGAATGCAGACTGGTGCAGCCACTGTGGAAAACAGTATAGAGTTTCCTCAAAAAATTTAAATTGGAACTGTTTTTTGACCCAGCGATCCCACTTCTGGGAATATATCTTAAGAATCCCGGAACACCAATCATAAAAAAAACATATGCACCCCTATGTTTATAGCAACATTATTTGCAATAGCCAAGATCTGGGGACAGCCCAAGTGGCCATAACCAGATAAGTGGATAAAAAAACTGTGGTACATTTACATAATGGAATACTATGCAGATGTGATAAAGAAGCAACTCGTACCCTTTGCAACAGGATGGATGGACCTGAAGAGTATTATGCTAAGCAAAATAAGCTAGTCAGAGAAAGACAAATACTATGTGATCTCACTAATATGTGAAATCTAATGAACAAAATAAACTGTTGAACAAAAGGAAACAGAAGCATGGACATGTGGACCAGACTGTTGGGTGCCAGAAGGGAGGGCAGGTCGGGTGACAGAATAAAGAAGATAAATGTATTAGCTAAAGAACATATATGCATACCCCTTGGGCACAGACAATAGTATGGTGAAGGCCAAGGGAAGGGGAGGCAAGGATAGGTGGAGGCAAGCAAAGGAGGAAGAATGGGGACATCTTCAATAGTGTTGACATTTTAAAAAAGTTTAATAAAAAAAGACATTGCTGAAAAATAGAGTAAAATACATTCAGAGGTGTGCCAAATAGCAAGAAGAGACAGTAACTCTGGGGGGTGATTCTCAAATGGTAGGTGACATGTAATCATTGCCCCAGTAAAAGTCAAATGCATATGTCAGTATCTATTGTTATATATCTTGTAATTGCTGATGATGAAAAAGGCCATCAAGCTTCAGAGTTTCAAATTCAACCACCCCTTCCAAGTGCCCTCAAACTCTTTTCATAACTCTTTTATATGCTTAGCACACTGAGAATGCCGCTTTCTCTATAAACCATCAATTCACCCCAATGAGTCAGAAGAAATACAGTACACAGTGAAAATTGTGATGGATACTAGTAGTACCATTGCTAACACTATTTCCTAGATCTGCTCTGTGAGTATGTCAAAAAGGATCATGCATGTGAGCTTGACTTTCACCAAGTAATGCAGTTTGGATGAAGAGGCATTTGCTGGGGAAATCTAGAGATATACCATTCTTGTACTAAGAAGTATTAACGTGCCCTAAGGAAGGTGAGGGAGTAGGCAATGATATGCATATATGAGCAAAGTCCAAGTTAGACAAAGAGAAAGTTTACATTTAAGTTGTTCTGTTAAATTTCTCAGGACCAGATTCACCTACATCTTTAAGAGCATAGAAGTCATAATTGTATACTAGTCAGCTTCAGAAATATACCCAGACGTTGACCCTTCAAATCTCACCTTAAATATCTGCTGTTATCTTCATGATATCATTATGTTCTTTGGATATGATACCAGACATTAAGGCCAATTAAGAGTCCAGCAGTATCATAGGCAACCTTGAATTTGATCCTCCTGAATCCATGTTTTTATTTTTGTTTGTTTTTTTAATGGTGGGAATCAGACAAACAGGCCTGAATTATCAGATCACCAAGAACAATATTTGGATTTTTGATAGACATCCACCAGCCTTTAAATACTACAAATGCAAGGATTATACTTATTAATTAATTTATTCTATTATTCATTTACTAGAGGCCCAGTGCATGAATGTGTGCACCAGTGGGGTCCCTCCCTCAGCCTGGCTTGTGGGATCTGGTTGAACCTGGCTCTCGAACATCCCTCCAGGGGTCTTGAATGGCGATAGGGCACAGGCCAGGCCAAGGGACCCTCACTGGTGCATGATCGGGGCCAAGGAGGGACGCAGGAGATTGGCCAGCTGAGAAGGGACCATGGGAGGGCTCCAGGGTGTGTCCAGCCCATCTCGCTCAGTCCTAATTGGCTAAATCTCATCAGCAAACTAACTTACTGGTTGGAGCGCCTGCCCCCTGGTGGTCAGTGGATGTCATAGCGACTGGTCGACTGGTCGACTGTACCCCCTGGTGGTAAGTGCATGTTATAGCGAGCGGTTGAGCGGCCTTAGCATATCATTAGCATATTACACTTTGATTGGTGGAACGGCCAACCAGTCAACTGAAAATTTAGCATATTAGGCTTTTATTTATATAGGAATTTAAATCTATATTGGTAAAACTTTTTATATTTCAGGCCCTAATATACTGGGTTTAAATATCCCATTAGTGTCTAAAAATGGGGCATAGTCCCCCATACACATAGAATTTATGGCTCAGGAACCCTAGTTGGTGAATACAGATTATTGAAAAAAAATAAGTACGGGGTTACAAATTTTAAAATGCTATGAAGAAAGAGAATATAGTCTCATGGATAACTGCAAGATTACAATTCTATGCTCAGCAAAATGTCAATTTTAAAAAAGATTAAGTAAAGACATGCTTACTAAAATAAATATTAAAATAATTAGTCACCAGAAGACTATTAGTTTTTGAAAAATCTAAAAAAAAATAATTTTCAGGTCAAAGAAAGTGATCTCTGATAGAATGGTTGAATTGCAAGAAAAAAACGAAGATCAAAGAAAGCATAAATGTGGGGTCAATATAAATGAACACTGAATCTATTAAATAAAAATAATAACATCTTGGGGGGGTCATATAAAGAGAAAAAATAATTTAAAATTTCAGATAACAAAAAAAAAATCACAGAACTATAAGCTATATATTGGAATGGGTGGAATTAATAGGGTAAAATTTCAAATACATTTTCAAAGAAGAGGTTAAAAGAATTAAATAATTATGAACTTTAACAAGATCATTGTGCATGTTATAACTTCTAATATTACCACAATAAGAGTGGAAACAGAGGGATGAAATTTTGTAATAATAATGGATGAAAACATTATTAAAATATTCAATATTCAGTAAATAAATAAGAAAAGAGATAAAAACAAAGATGACAAATAGAAAGTGTGATATGATAGTATAAAAGCATCCAAATATACCAGTTGGTATTCTGAATACAAATGGAGTAAATGTTCTAGTTTAAAAAAAAGAGAGAGAATCTGACTTGGAACAAAAAGTTTGTACTGTTTACAAGAAATAAGTCTAAAATACATGGATAAAGAAAGTGTTAAGTCAATGGATTAAAATGATGTCATTAAGTTCTAGTTTTAAGAAGTTGATATAATCCTATATAATAAAGAGGTAATATGCAAATTGACCATCACACCCTCATAAGATGGCTGCCTACGACCAGGCTGGCAGGGGTGTTACTGAGGGATGACCAAACTGCAGACCAGCAGACTGCATGGGGTGACCAGGCTGACAGGGGGTTTAGTGAGGAAAGACCAAACAACTGAACAGCAGGCTGCATGGGGCGATGAGGCCAGCAGGGGAGCAATATGAGGGGACCTGGCCAGTGGGGGAAGAGGGGTGATTAGGGACAACCAGGCTGGTGGGGGGGCAGTTAGGGGTGATCAGGCAGGCAGGCAGGCAGATGAGCAATTAGGAGCCAGTGGTCCAGGATTATGAGAGGGATCTCCAGGATCAGGCCTAAACTGGCAGTCCGACATACCCCTAGGGGTCCTGGATTGGAGAGGGTGCAGGCTGGGCTGAGGGGACTCCCCCCCCCCCCATGCACAAATTTTGTGCACCGGGCTTCTAGTTATATTCATAAGAAACAAAAGAGACTCTAAGGCAAATAGAATTAGTAAAATTTAAAGGAATCATTAAAAATGATAAAATATACAATGACCAGAATGATATAGCAATTTTAAAATTGTATGTCTTTATTTGCAAAACCTCAAATTATTCAAACCAAAAACTGACAGAAATATAATGAAGAATTGATAAACTTCTAAAGTCAGAAAATTCAACAGTTTTATCTTAGAAAGTGATAGAAAAGCATTTAAAAATATCAGGATATAAATTTTTTAAAAAACATCATTAACAAAATTGACTCATCAACTGAAAAATGTACATTAATTTTAATTATGCACAGATCATTTATAAGTATTTAGCACATGTCTAAACAAAAACTCTTCCAGAATATTAAAGAAACGATTTTGTAATACAATGTATAAGACTGACATTACTCTGATAGCAAAACCAGACCAACAGAAAAGAAAACAACAAAACAATATCTCTCATGAACATACATGTAAATATTTTCAACAAAATTTTAGTAAATCATACCCAACAATATATAAAAAGATAACATATTATGCCCAATTTGGATTTATCTCAGGAATGCAATATTGGTTTGACATTTAAATACCAATTCATGTAATTCATGTTATTTACAGACTAAACACACACACACACACACACACACACACGATAACAAAATGAAGTGATAGTCTCAGCAGATAAAAGGAAAGCATTTAACAAAACCCAACATCCATTACTGATAAAAGGTTCCCAGAAAGCAAGGAATAGATGTCCTTAATCTGATAAATGTCATCTATGAAAAACTTTCAGCTGACATCATTCTTAATGGTTGGAAAAAAAAGAGTATTTCCTCTTAAGATCATGAACAAAGTAAGGATATTCACTCACACAACTTCTATTTCACATTCTAGTGGAGGTTCCAATCAGTCCACTAAAGTAAAAACAAAACAAAACAAAACAAAAAACAAGTTAAATGACATTGAAAGGAAGAAGTGAAATTGTCTTTATTTTCAGAAAGCACAATTGTTTATGTAAAATACCTTATGCAATCCAAAATAAATAACCCACTAAATCTAATATGTAAGGTTAGCAGAGTTGTGGGATATAAGATCAACATACAGAATTAATTTGTTTGCTATGTACTAGCAATCAGTAATTGAAATAATAAAAATACTACTTGCAGTAGCATCAATAATATTAAATACTTAGAGATAAATCTAACAAAATTGTACAGAACCTTTATAAGAAAAAACAGAAAATGCTGAGAGGAATTCAGCCCTAAAACGATGAAGATACAATGTCCATAGACTATATGACTCAATATTGTTAACCTGTCATTTTTCTTTAAATTAGTCTAAGGAGTCAGTGTCATAGTAATAAAATTCTCAGAAGGAATTATTTGACAAGCTGATTTTAACATTCACATTGAGATGTAAAGTATCTAGAGTAGGCAAAACAAAATTGAAAATAAAGCAGTAGAGTTTTATTCTGATTTACTTTATAGCTATAGTAATCAAGATAGATTGTTTGGGCATGAAAATCAACAAATAGATAAACAGAAACTCACTGAGTACAGAATAGACCTGCAAATATATACATAAATATTAATTTAATAAATATTTATTTTTAATTTAATTTAATAAGTATCTATACTAATAATAGAGGAATATGCAAATTGTCTGGGATGCCATCACAGTAAGAGTAACAGCTGAACACCAGGCTGCATGGGCGACAAGGCCGGCAGGGGGGTTAGTGAGGGACAGCCAAACAACTGAACAGCAAGTTGCATGGGGCGACCAGGCCAGCAGCGGGGGGGGGGTGGGGGGGGCAGTTGGGGGACAACCAAACAACTGAACAGCAGGCTACGTGTGGTGACCAGGACGGCAGGGGAGGGGCAGTTAGGGGTGATCAGGCCAACAGGCAGAGGTGGTTAGGGGTGATCAGGCTGGCATGGGGGGCAGCAGTTAGGGGCAATCAGGCAGGCAGACAGGGTGAGCAGTTAGGAGCCAGCAGTCCTGGATTGTGAGAGGGATGTCCAACCACCAGTTTAGGCCAAATCCCGGGGATCGGGCCTAAACTAGCAGTCGGATATCCTCTGAGGGGTCCCGGATTGGAGAGGGTTCAGGCAGGGCTGAGGGGACCCCCCATGCACAAATTTCATGCACTGGGTCTCTAGTCTATACTAATAAAAGGGTAATATGCTAATTAGACTGGACATCTTCCTGACAACCTTCTGGACGTCCTTCCAGACAAAGCCACGGTGGTGGGGCCAAGGCAGTGACAGTTAGGGGCGATCAGGCCAGCAGGGGAGAGCAGTTAGGGTGATCAGGCCAGCAGGGGAGAGCAGTTGGGGAGATCAGGCCAGCAGGGGAGAACAGTTAGGGCGATCAGGCAGGCAGGCAGAGGTGATTAGGACAGATCTGGCAGGCAGGCAGAGGCGGTTAGAGGTGATCAGGCTGGCAGGCAGAGAGGTAGGGGCAATCAAGCAGGCAGGCAGGTGAGCGGTTAGGAGCCAGTGGTCTCGGATTATGAGAGGATGTCCGATGGATCCTGGATTGGAGAGGGTGCAGGCCGGGCTGAGGGCCACCCGCCCCCCTCTGTGCACGAATTTCGTGCACCGGGCCTCTAGTCTATACTAATAAAAGGGTAATATGCTAATTAGACCGAATGTCTTCTGGATGTCCTTTCAGATGTCCTTCTGGACAAAGCCATGGTGTTGGGTGCCAAGGCAGAGGCGGTTAGGGGTGATCAGGCCAGCAGGGGAGAGTGGTTAGAGGTAATCAGGTCAGCATGGGAGAGCGGTGAGGGGCAATCAGGCTGGCATGGGAGAGTGGTTAGGGATGATCAGGCCAGCAGGGGAGCAGTTAGGGGTATCAGGCAGGCAGGCAGAGTGGTTAGGGGTGATCAGGCTAGTCGGCAGGTAAGCGGTTAGGAGCCAATGATCCTGGATTGTGAGAGGGATATCCGACTACCGGACAGTGGGACATCCCCCGAAGTGTCCCGGATTAGAGAGGGTGCAGGACGGGCTGAGGGGCCCCCTCCACACTCTAGTTTATTTAATAAACTCAATAAAAATAGTGGAGAAATATTTGAAGAGATATTTTATAAAGTGATATATAGATTGCAAATAAGCCCGTGAAAAGATGCTCATCATCTTTAGCCATTAGGGAAGGCAATTAAACACCAAGGATAGCCCTGGCAGTGTGGCTCAGTGGTGGTGTCATCCATACACCAAAATTGTTGTTAGATCCTGTCAAGTACATGCTGGGGATGGGCTAGTGCAGTCAGACATCCTATGCAGCTGAGATCTCCAGAGTCACTGCAGAGAGACAGCTAGTGCGCGAATCTAGATGTGAGAG
>NW_005878117.1:0-7979 GCF_000147115.1 Myotis lucifugus | reverse complement strand
AGCATCAGCCTGTGGACAGAAGGGTCCGGTTTGATTCCAGTCAAGGGCGCATTCCTCGTGGAAGGTTCCATCCCTAGCCCTGGTCCAGGAGTGTGTGTGAGGCAACCAATCGATGTTTCTGTCTCTCCTCCTACCTTCCACTCTCTCGAAAAATCAATGGAAAAATATCCTCGAGTGAGGATTAACAAAAAAAAAAAAAAGAAAAGAAAAAAATTTCCTTATATTTTAAAAGTCTTATTTTTAAAGGACAAAACCATTACATAAAATTATAAATTTAAAATATGGAAGTCACTCTTATCATCACCCCTTTCTGACTCTCTGGTAGTAATAACTTAATTTGTGTAAATGGGATAAAATGTAAAGGGCTATATATTACTGTGCATCTCTTTTTTGTCACTTAGTAATACATGTTGTGGTGTTATAAAATATATAAATCTAAGTCATGCTTTTTAATTGCTGCATGCTTTTTTTTCTAGGCTAAAAGATTTGATTATCCTATTGATTATCCTTTATGTATTTTCCAAGTATTTTTCATACTGCAAACGTTGCTATGATAAACATTTTTGTGAGCAGAATTGCTATAGTGAATATTCTTGTGACATCGTTTGCCACAAGAAAATAAATGTTATAATTTTTCTTGGAGAAGGTATGGGTGTCTTCAATATAAATTTCTAAAGGAAGAATTGCTTTCGGGAGAGCGCGGGAGGCGGGGGAGAGCAGTGGGCCCCTACGCTCGTTTTCTGTGTAGCTGTGACCGGTTGAGGCGGCGCGGTGGCATAGGGACGACGACCTCGCGCGATTGGTGAGTCCATATAATCCAAGAAAATGGAAACAGAACAGCCAGAGGAAACCTTCCCCAACGCCGAAACCAACGGTGAATTTGGTGAACGCCCTGAAGAAGATATGGAAGAGGAGCAAGCTTTTCAAAGATCTAGGAACACTGATGAGATGGTTGAATTACACATTCTGCTTCGGAGCAAGAATGCTGGGGCAGTGATTGGAAAAGGAGGCAAGAATATATTAAGGCTCTGCGTATAGACTACAATGCCAGTGTTTCAGTCCCAGACAGCAGTGGCCCCGAGCGCATATTGAATATCAGTGCTGATACTGAAACAATTGGAGAAATTCTGAAGAAAATCATCTCTACCTTGCTTGGAAGAGGGCCTGCAGTTGCCTTCACCCACTGCAACCAGCCAGCTCCCGCTGGAATCTGATGCTGTGGAATGCTTAAATGACCAACACTATAAAGGAAACCACTTTGCGAATTGAGACTGTTGATTCATCAGAGTCTGGCAGGAGGGATTATTGGGGTCAAAGGTGCTAAAATCAAAGAACTTCGAGAGGACACTCAGACAACAATCAAGCTTTTCCAGGAATGCTGTCCTCATTCCACTGACAGAGTCGTTCCTATTGGAGGAAAACCTGATAGGGTTGTAGAGTGCATAAAGATCATCCTTGATCTTATATCAGAGTCGCCCATCAAAGGACGTGCACAGCCTTATGATCCCAACTTTTATGATGAAACTTATGATTATGGTGGCTCTACAATGATGTTTGATGACCGCCGTGGCTGTCCTGTGGGATTTCCCATGTGGGGAAGAGGTGGTTTTGACAGAATGCCTCCTGGTCGGGGTGGGCGCCCCATGCCTCCATCTAGAAGAGATTGTGATGATATGAGCCCTCGCGAGGCCCTCCTCCCCCTCCTCCTGGACGAGGTGGCCAGGGTGGTAGCAGAGCTCGCAATCTTCCTCTTCCTCCACTACCACCACCTAGAGGAGGGTATCTAATGGCCTATGACAGGAGAGGAAGACCTGGAGATCGTTATGATGGCATGGTTGGTTTCAGTGCTAATGAAACTTGGGACTCTGCAATAGATACATGGAGCCCCTCAGAATGGCAGATGGCTTATGAACCACAGGGTGGCTCTGGATATGATTATTCCTATGCAGGGGGTCGTGGCTCATATGGTGATCCTGGTGGACCTATTATTACAACACAAGTAACTATTCCCAAAGATTTGGCTGGATCTATAATTGGCAAAGGTGGTCAGAGGCTTAAACAAATTCGTCATGAGTCAGGAGCTTCGATCAAAATTGATGAGCCTTTAGAAGGGTCCGAAGATCGGATCATTACCATTACAGGAACACAGGACCAGATACAGAATGCACAGTATTTGCTGCAGAACAGTGTGAAGCAGCAGGGGGGAGGGTGACAGGGAAGAAAAGTAATACTAGTCCATATGTCCCTGGCATCTATTCAGAGCAGTGTGCAGAATGTAATGCTCTTTTGTAAGAAATGTTTTATGATTTTAAAAATAAATTTAGTGAACCTACTTTTGGTGGTCATTTTTTTTAAGATGGTCATTTTTCAAATGGCTGAATTCCCCAACCTACCCCCAACTAAACACTAAGTTTGACTTTCAGCTCCTCTGTTGGACTTGGATTTGGGGAAAAAAATAATCTTTGCAAATTCAGTTCTGGTGATTTCTGGATGGTTTGAATGTCCATTGCTTGGGAAGAAATTCCATCATACCCCACTCATGCTTATAATAAGCTGGGGGTTTTGTTTTTGTAAATGCTTGCCCCTACTTTGCAACAGTTTCCTATGTTAGTAATTGTGAAGAACCAAGGTGGGGAGAAGTACTAAAAATTAAGTAATGGTATAAATGTATACCAGAAGCCTGATAGCAAGTTTTATTGATTCGGAGTAATATTTGGTTATGGAAGTGACTGGTGCTAAATAAATTCTGGTTATTTTTCATTAGATAATTTCTTATCAACAAATTTAAACTGTCAGCCTGCTTAGTGTCTATTAGTTAAACTTTGTAAAATATATATACTTGTTTTTCCATAGTATGCAAAATGAAAGAAAAAGATGTACCATTTCTTTGTTATATGTTGGATTATGTAGGAAATGTTTGTGAACAAGTCAAAAAAAAGAAAAAAAGGGAAAAAAGTTCCTGTGGATATTTTGTGTAGTATCTTGACGTTTGTATTAATAATAGTTAAGTTCACTCCCGAATAAAATTCCCATAATGTTAAAAAATAAAAAAGAATTGCTTTCAAAGGGTAATTCCATGCATTAGTTAGTTTTGTATAGCAATTTAAGACCATCATTCATTATTATTCACCAGATGACACCCTGGCTTAGTGGTAGATGACACCCTAGGCAGTCCTGTTGGTCTTGGTGGTCTTGGTGGGGCTCTCCCACATGTCTGAGAATTAACTAATTCTTGGCTGGTCTATATAACCTCAGCATTTCTCCTAGAATATTCTCCTGGGTGTGTTCTCATGGCAAGACAGAGCTCAATGAGAGGAAGCGGAAACATGCAAGCATTTCTTCATGTCTCTTGTGTCAAGTTTGCTACTATCCCATTGGCCAAAGCAAGCTATGTGGCCAAGTCCAGACGCGTGGGAGCATTAGCAGAGCTGGGAAAAATTAGGATCATTTGTGCAAGCAATTTCCACACATATTTAGATTGCCAAATTGCCTTCCTACAGGACTTAACTATTTTTTTTTATGCCACTATAAACGGTTTATAAGAGGATTTTGGCAACAAAATTCAGTCTCCCACTGTGAAAGATTAGCAGCACGGCACCACTTACTTCCATGACCCTTGTCTCTTTCTTTTGACTTCTGCTCTTATTTTCTAGGACTACGGACTAAGTAAGTTTATTATGTTCATTGCTTTTCCTTTTGTATCATTTTTCTTAAAGAGTTATAACATTTACATTCTTTTTTATAACTTTAATTTTTAACTTTAATTAAAGCAACTTTAATAGTCCTTTTTTTTGCCTTGGCCAGAATTAAAAAGGAATTAATGTTTACTTCATTCATCTTTTCATAAAGCAGCCTCCCCATTCCTAAGCATGCATGTTTTGAACTACATTTTAGTTGGATAAAATTTTGTTATTAAGTTTGCAAAACATGGAGGAGGAAAAATGGCGGAGGCTTAGACGGACGTGTTGGTGCTTTGTCCCGGAGCAGATAGGGGCGAGCAGCTGAAACGGGTAACAATCAGCCCGATCAAGCTGGGGAGGTTCAGCTGAGAGACAGTCTGCAACCAGGAAAGACAGAGAACTCCTAAAAAATGCGGATGGTTAGAGATTGAGGCTGAAACCTCCCCCTGGGCGCCAGCGCAGCGGCGAGACCGTGCCATCTTGGGAAGCGGTTACCGGCATCCAGAGAACGGTTACTAACCCTGCGGCTACTAACCCGGAGGCAACGACTCGCAAGCAGCTCGACTACAAGAGCCCAGCGGAGACCTGCATCCCTCCACGGAAAGCAGATTCAAGCAACAGCGGCCTCCTGATCACCATACGCTCTGCCTGGGGAACAATTGCTGTGTGTGAAGCCTCCCTCCACCAGCCAGAAGAGCCACCACAGCTGTGAACAGCACCCACCAGAGGCTCTGCTATCAACAGAGGAGCCGCTGCTACCACAACCGCCCAAGGAGCAACCACAGCCCGAGGAGCCACTGCCACCCAGGGAGCAGCCACTGCCACCCAGGGTCCAGCCACTGAACGATTCAACAACTAGTCATGTCAGTGAGATCAAACATGGGTAGACAAAGAAACCCCCAAAGGAAAGAAAAGGAGGACTCGCCAGAAAAGCAGCTAAGTGAGACAGAGATATGCAACAAGACGGAAAAAGAATTCAGAATAAGGTTCCTAGAGTACATGCACCAGATGTTCAAGAAGCAAGAAGAAACAGATGAAAAACTCAACTACTTATGCAAGAAGCTAGAAGAAACAGATGAAAAAATCAACAACTTAAGTAAGTCCCAAGAAGAAATGAAGAGCGACATAGCTTCAATAAAAAACTCCATTGAAAGTATCAACAGTAGACTGGGAGAAGCAGAGGACCGAATTAGTGAATTAGAAGACAAGGAAGCAAAACACACTCAAACTGTACTGCAAATGGAGAAAAAAATTAAAAGACAGGAGGAGAGCCTAAGGGAGCTTTGGGACAACATGAAACGAAACAACATACGAATAATAGGGGTGCCAGAACAACAGAAAGATGAACATGGATTAGAAAACCTATTCGAAGAAATAATATCAGAAAACTTCCCTGAGGTGGGGAAGAAAAAAGTCACACAAGCCCAGAGAGTCCCAAACAAGGTGAACCCGAAAAGACCCACACCAAGACACATCATAATTACCATGGCAAATGTTCAGGATAAAGAGAGAATCTTACAGGCTGCAAGAGAGAGGCGGAAAGTAACATACAAGGGATCTCCCATCAGATTATCAAATGATTCCTCAACAGAAACACATCAGGCCAGAAAAGAATGGACGGAAATCTACAAAGTGATGCAAAGCAAAGGACTGAATCCAAGAATACTCTATCCAGCAAGGCTATCATTCAAAATTGAAGGGGAAATAAGAAGCTTCACAGACAAAAAAGGGCTAAGGGAGTTTATCACCACCAAGCCAGCCATGCAAGAAATGCTAAAGGGACTGGTGTAAAAAGAAGAAATATCAAGCTCAGAAAGAAAACAGCCACACACACACAAAAAAAGAAATGGCTACAAACAAGTACCTTTCAATAATAACTTTAAATGTAAATGGACTAAATGCTCCAACCAAAAGACATCGAGTGGCTGAATGGATAAAAAAACATGACCCATACATCTGCTGTCTACAAGAGACCCACCTCATTAGAACGGACTCACACAGACTGAAAGTGAAGGGATGGAAAAATATCTTTCACGCAAATGGAAAGGAAAAGAAAGCTGGGGTAGCAATACTTATATCTGACAAAATACATCTCAAAGTGAAGGCCATAACCAGAGATAAGGAAGGCCACTTCATAATACTAAAGGGATCAATACAACAAGAAGATATAACCCTGGTAAACATATATGCACCCAATGCAGGAGCACCCACATACATAAGAAAACTTCTGGAAGATATCAGGGGAGAGATCGACAACAATACAATCATAGTAGGGGACTTTAATACACCACTGACATCACTGGATAAATCTGCTAGACAAAAACTCAGCAAAGAAACAGCAATCCTAAATGACTCACTAGATCAGATGGACTTAATTGACATCTTCAGAACACTTCACCCCACAGCTGCGGAATATACATTCCTCTCAGGTGCTCATGGGACATATTCAAAAATAGACCACATATTGGGTCACAAGCAAAGTCTCCACAAATTCAAGAAGATTGAAATCATAAAAAGCATCTTCGCAGACCACGATGGCATAATGTTAGAAATAAACTACAATAAAAACAACCCAAAATACTCAAACACTTGGAAGCTGAATAGCATGTTATTAAATATTGATTGGGTTACCGATGACATCAAAAAAGAAATTAAAAACATCCTGAACACTAATGACAATGAAAACACAACAATCCAAAACCTCTGGGACACAATGAAAGCAGTCCTGAGAGGAAAGTTTATAGCTCTACAGGCCTATCTCAAAAAACAAGAAAAAATGGTAGTCAATCATCTAACTCTACAACTCAAAGAATTAGAAAGAGAGCAACAAGAAAACCCCAGAGTGAGCAGAAGGAAGGAGATAATAAAGATTAGAGCAGAAATCAATGAAATAGAGACCAAAAAAACAATACAGAAAATCAATGAAACCAAGAGCTGGTTCTTTGAAAGGATAAACAAGATTGACAAACCCCTAGCCAGGCTCACCAAGAAGCAAAGAGAGAGGTCCCAAATAAACCAAATCAGAAATGATAGAGGCGAAATAACAACAGACCCCACAGAAATACAAATGATTGTTAAACAATACTACGGGCAACTCTACTCCAACAAACTAGACAACCTGGAGGAAATGGACAAATTCCTAGAAAAATACAACATTCCAAAACTCAATCAGGAAGAATCTAAAAACCTCAATAGGCCAATAACTATGGAAGAAATTGAAGCAGTCATCAGAAAGCTTCCAGCAAACAAAAGCCCAGGGCCAGACGGCTTCACAGGGGAGTTTTACCAAATATTCAAGGAAGAACTAAAACCTACCCTCCTCAGACTACTACAAAAAATTCAAGAGGAAGGAACACTTCCAAGCTCATTCTATGAAGCCAGCATCACCCTAATACCAAAACCAGGTAAAGACATCACAATGAAAGAGAATTACAGGCCAATATCCCTCATGAACATAGATGCCAAAATCCTCAACAAAATCTTAGCAAATCGGATCCAGCAGTACATCAGAAGGATCATACACCATGACCAAGTAGGATTTATCCCAGAGATGCAAGGATGGTACAACATCCGTAAATCAATAAATGTGATACATCACATAAACAAATTGAAAGAAAAAAACCACATGGTCATATCAATTGATGCAGAAAAAGCATTCGACAAAATCCAACACCCATTTTTGATAAAAACTCTCAGAAAGGTGGGAATAGAAGGATCATACCTCAACATAATAAAAGCCATATATGACAGGCCCACAGCCAACATCATACTCAATGGACAAAAACTAACACCATTTCCCCTAAGAACAGGAACAAGACAGGGATGCCCACTCTCACCACTCCTGTTCAACATAGTACTGGAAGTATTAGCCATTGCAATTAGGCAAGAAGAAGAAATAAAAGGCATCCAAATTGGAAAAGAGGAAGTAAAACTGTCCTTATTTGCAGATGACATGATATTATACATACAAAACCCTAGAGACTCCATCAAAAAACTACTAGACTTAATACATGAATTTGGCAATGTAGCAGGATACAAAATTAACCCCAAGAAATCTGAGGCATTTCTATACACCAATAGTGAACTTTCAGAAAGAGAGATTAGAAAAACAATCCCATTTACCATCGCACCAAAAAAATTAAGATACCTAGGAATAAACTTAACTAAAGAGGTTAAAGACCTCTACTCAGAAAACTACAGGACGTTGAAAAAAGAGATAGAGGAGACATAAACAGATGGGAAGAACATACCATGTTCTTGGATTGGTAGAATCAACATCATTAAAATGTCCATACTACC
>NW_005878116.1:0-7980 GCF_000147115.1 Myotis lucifugus | reverse complement strand
CTAATGGGCCGTGTATAAATCGGGCCGTCGGCGCTGAAGAAGTCTAAGAAAGCCGGGCGCCCAGTCCCACAGCGACGCTGAGGAAGAAGGGTCGTTAATTGAGATGCAAACCCCAGAGAGTTCACGGGGGAACTGAAAAATGCCCGATGTGCCCCACAAGAACCCGTGGACAAAAGGTATTTTTTCTAAAACCGAGATTTAACTATCAAAAATAAACTTCTAAGTCTGGATGTACGTATCCACATCACTGGTCGGTTGCGTTCTCTCCATTTTCACGCTTCCACGCGCAGCGAGGCGGCGGCGACGCGATGGGGTCTCGGCCGCAGGTTCCGCCTACGGGCCGTCCTCGATGCCGCGTGCGAAGAGCTGGACCAGCTGGCAGTGCACCCTGCAAGACAGGCCGCGCTGACCCGGGCCGGCTCCTGCCCGAGGGCCCGCTCCCCGCGGACAGCGGGTCCCGTCCTGGCTGGCAGGGACCCCCGTGGCAAAGCAGCAGCTGCCCACGGGGAGGCCGCAGACACCGGCCTGCCTGGCTCTCCTCCCCTCACAGTGGCTGCCCCCGAGGCCGCGGCGCCTCTGGGTGGACGCCGTGAGCCCAGGGCTTAGAAAGCGGCCGTGAAGGCCATTCGCAGAGTGAGAAGCGAGAGCGGGCGGAGACCCAGGCCGCGGGCGTGCGGGTGCGGGAGAGGAAGGGTAACATCGAGGGGCCTCCCCCGGCCCGGGTGGCTCATGGTTGAGCATCGACCTATGAACCAGGGAGGTCACAGCTCGATTCCCGGTCAGGGCGCCTGCCTGCCTGGCTGTCACACAATTTCCCGGTGGCGGCGTGCAGGAGGCGGCCGATCCAGGGTTCTCTCTCATCATGGATGTTTCTCTCTCGCTGCCTCTCCCTTCCTCTCTGACATCAATAAAATATACTTTTTAAAATCGAGGGGCTTCAAAGGCCGTGACGGTGATGGACACCTGGCGTGTCCCCAGGGTTAAGACCGCGGCACCCACAGGGCGGGCGACACCCGGCAGCGTAGGCGCCCGGACCACACGCGCTCGGGTGGGGGCTCAGAGTGGCAGGATGCCCAGCTCAGGGCCGCGAGCCCCCGCGGGTGACGGGCGACCGCGACGGCCGCTCACCCACCTGACCTCCACGGCGGAGCCGCTCAGCACCTCCCCGTCGCAGTTCCAGGAGCTGCTGGCCGCGCTGCAGCAGCAGGAGGGGTGCTGGCTGCAGATCTGCCGCAGCCCCTGCTTCCCCCGCTCGCCCAGCTCGCTGTCCTCGTCCTCCACCTGCTTCGACACGAACTGAGACTTTCTTGATGCGATAAACTTCCCACGAAAAGTGAAGTCGAACTGGCAAGAGAGGGCTCCTGAGTCCCCTGCGCGGGGAGGGCGGTGGGGGGGGGGGGCGCCCTGGCCAGCGAGCTCCTGCCCTCCGCGTGCGCTCGCCCTCCAGGATGCGGCCCTGCCAGTGCTGCCGGCCGTGCTGCCCAGGGAGTGGGCGGCTTGAGGTGGACAGGAGTCTGGGCCCTGCCTTTCCAGGCACCTGGCTCACCACTGAGCCCCGGGACCCGCCGTGGCCGCCACGATGACCGCCTGTAGGAACCCGGGAGCTCCGAGCAGGGCCTGGTGGAATTCTTTTATCTTTTTCACAAGAACTAGTTAAAGAGCCTCAGAAAAGCACTATTGGAGGAGTATTTTCACTAGTATAACTAAAGTTTAAAAACATAAAAAGCAAATTGCACCCTAGCCGGTTTGGCTCAATGGATAGAGCGTCAGCCTGTGGACCGAAGGGTCCCGGGTTCGATTCCGGTCAAGGGCGTGTACCTTGGTTGCAGGCTCCTCCCAGCCCAGTCCCTGGTCGGGGCTCGTGCAGGAGGCAACCAGTCGGTGTGTCTCTCTCATCCATGTTTCTCTCTGCCTTTCCCTCTCTCTCCCACTCTCTCTACAAATCAATGGGAAAACATCCTCGGGTGAAGATTAACCAAAAAAAAGCAAATGACTGGCCCCGCTCTCTGCATGTTCCAGGCAGACTCGGGGTCTCCCTGTCCTAACTGCAAGGACGGCAGTGGCCAGGCAGGGCCACGGGGGGGGGGGTGTCCCCAGCCCCGGCTCAGGAGCCGAATGGTGCCTGTGAGCCACCCGCAGGGCCACACAGGTGTCAGTGGGTCGCTTTGTTCTGTTTAAACAGGAAGCGGAGACAGGATGACACAGACGTTCCCGTCTCCTCGTCTCTGTGCTCAGAGTCTGTGCTTTTCAGTGAGATTTACCAGGAGTCACTGTGACTGAGAGTGAAAGGGGCGAAACACAAACACATCGGCCTTCTTTCCAGCGAGCTCAGTGACGGGTTCACACGGAAGGAACCCCGACTAGGACCCGCCCAGCGGTCTGCGGGAGGCAGCTCTGCACCGAGTAGGACCCGCCCAGCGGTCTGCACCAGCCAGCTCTGCACCGAGTAGGACCCGCCCAACGGTCTGCACCAGCCAGCTCTGCACCGAGTAGGACCTGCCCAGGGGTCTGCGGGAGCCAGCTCTGCACTAAGACCCGCCAAGCGGTCTGGGGGGGGGCCAGCTCTGCACCAAGTAGGACCAGCCCAGCGGTCTGCGGGAGCCATCTCTGTACTGAGTAGGACCCGCCCAGCGGTCTGCAGGAGCCAGCTCTGGACCGAGTAGGACCTGCCCAGGGGTCTGCACCAGCC
This sequence comes from Myotis lucifugus, assembly GCF_000147115.1. Taxonomy (NCBI): domain Eukaryota; kingdom Metazoa; phylum Chordata; class Mammalia; order Chiroptera; family Vespertilionidae; genus Myotis; species Myotis lucifugus. The sequence continues at coordinate 5,291 of NW_005878116.1, read as the reverse complement.
AGCTCTGGACCGAGTAGGACCCGCCCAGGGGTCTGCACCAGCCAGCTCTGGACCGAGTAGGACCCGCCCAGGGGTCTGCACCAGCCAGCTCTGGACTGAGTAAGACCCACCCAGCGGTCTGGGGGGGCCAGCTCTGCACCGAGTAGGACCCGCCCAGCGGTCTGTGGGAGCCAGCTCTGTACTGAGTAGGACCCGCCCAATAGTCTGAGGGAGCCAGCTCTGCAATGAATAGGACCTGCCCAGCAGCCCATAGAGCCAGCTCTGCACTGAGAAGAACCTGTCCAGGGGCCCATGGAGCCAGCTCTGCACTGAGAAGAACCCGTCCAGGGGCCCATGGAGCCAGCTCTGCACTGAGTAGGACCCACCTAGGGGCCCATGGAGCCAGCTCTGCACCGAGTAGGACCCGCCCAGGGACCCGCGGCACGCTCGCACTCACCTGGTCGCCCTGGTTGGTGTGCCGGACGAGGAACCTCAGGAAGTTGAACCGGGAGCATTTGCGGATGAGGATCAGGTCAGAAGACCCGTCTCCCAAGTGGGCGGCCGGGGACAGGCCCCGGGGACTCCGGGGACAAGCGCAGGACATGTTGGCGGCGTTGATGGCCAGGAACTTCCCACAGATGACCTTCCACTCCTCCACCTCCTCTGCAGCAGAGGGAGCAGGGGCCACGCTCAGGACGGGCCACACTCAGGGTCCCTCCGGGCCACGCCCAGGACAGGCCACGCGCACCCACGTCTGGCGTGGACACTAAGGAAACTGCCACGGAGGCCGTGTGCTCGCCGGGACACTTCCTGGCCCTCCCCTGGGGCCCTGACCTGGCCGCCCTCGGACTCTGTGGCCTGGGAGCCGAGAACGAGCCACATTTTCTCACGATTGAGAAGATCAAGGGTAACATCCGGTGACTGTGCAGCCCACACGATTCAACGCTCCCGCCAGGGCCGTGCCCACTCCTGTCCCAAGACGTCCCCACGAGCCCTCAGACACCGCGGGCCCACTCCTGGGGCCAAGACCAGGCGCGCCAGCCACGGCGATGCCGAGCGGCTCCCAACCTCTCTTCCCTGGGGCCTGGCCCGCAGCCCGTGCAGCTGCCGGAGTGACAGCAAGGGGCCGGCACGGGGGGAGGGGGGGGCGGAGGGGGTGGAGGACGCCCACCTGACCTTCAGGGCACAGGGGGGCCCGAGAGGACAGAGCCGCCCGACGTACCCGAGCCCTCCAGGCCGTACAGCGACCGCTTCTGCTCCTCCTCCAGCTGCTGCTTGCTCTGCCTGCAGACGAAGCACCTGGAACACAAGAGGCCGCTCGCCTTCTACCCAGGGCAGGGCGCCTGCGTGGCGCCCACACAGCCTCTCAGTCCTTCCCCGCGGCGGGAGGTGCGGCATCCACGGCTCAGTTAAAAAGGCTTCTTTGGCCCCGGCCGGTGTTGCTCAGTGGATAGAGCGTCGGCCAAAGGGTCCCAGGTTCGATTCCGGTCAAGGGCACGGACCTCAGTTGCAGGCTCCTCCCCAGCCCAGGCCCTGGCTCGTGCAGGAGGCAACCAATCAGCGTGTTTCTCTCTCATCGATGTTTCTCTCTCTCTTTCCCTCTCTTTTCCACTCTCTCTAAGAAAACCAATGGAAAAATATCCTCAGGTGAGGGTAAAAAAAACACTTCTTCGACATATTAACCTGAATTCTCAAAATGAGATTTACTTTAAAAAACCCGGGGCCTAGGACCCGGCGGGAGGGGTAACGAGATGCCCTCTCCTCAGGGCGCGTGTGAACCAAAAGCATAAACCCAGCGTCCGGCCCACATCTGGAACCGCCGCGTCCCTCCCAGCAGGAGCGGCCGTCCCGCTTCTCCCGCCTGAGCCCGGCCGCAGCGAGCGCTCACCCGGCCCGGCAGGGCTTCCCGTCCCGCGGAGACCCCACCGTGTGCTGCGCCGGGAGGAAGGACACGGTGCCCTCGTAGCAGTGATGCGACAGGAAGGTCTTCAGGCCTGGGGGCGGGCGCGAGGGAGGAAAGCAGCCACGGTCACCGCCCGACACACCTCCCGACAGCGTGATCGTCAGGGTGAGCCTCGGGAGCAGGTCCCCCGGAGGCCTTCTCGGGGAGCCCCCAGGGACGGGCTCGGCCAGCACCGGGGATTGAGGGCCGCCGCCGGCCCGCGCTGGGTGCAGGGCCAGCGTGACGGAGTGTGACCCCGTGTGACAGCTGCCACGCTGGGCGCCTGGCCGCCAGGGCTGTGTGCGCCGCTGGTCCTGCCTGGGGCTTGCGGTGGCGCGGGCGCCTCTGAAGCCGGGCGTCTGCGTGGCTCCGAGCCACATTCAGGGCAGGCCCACCAGGTCCCTCTGCTCCTCCCAGGCTGTCAGGGTTGCCCCCGCAGCCCCAGCCCTGGCCCCCAAACTCATCCCGGCAATTTGGGCACCTTGTCAGCACGTGGGACGAAGAAGACCAGGGCAACAATGCCACCCAGAGCCGCTCTGGCAAAGCCCCTGTGCCCGCACCCGACCTGGCTGGGCCCCCACACGCCCCCCCCAGCACAAGGCATGGATCTGACAGCGTCTGGGGGGGCCGCCCTGCAGGGCATGGGCAGCGGGGCCCGGGGGCCACAGCAAGTCTACGCAGGGCCCTGAGCCACGCAGACCGTCACCTCCGTGTAGCCTGGGAGCGACCGTGGTTCCTGTGGCCCCAGCTCCGTGAGCAGCTAAGAGGAGGGCGGTTTCAGGGCGCCCGGGTCTGTAGCTACCGGGGAGCCTGCCTGGGTTTGTCTGTTTCAGGGCGCCCGCCTCCCAGGGCGCCGTGCCGACAAGGGCACCGACGTGCCACTCCGTTACCTGAGAAGTCGTATCTGATAAGCCCCATCCAGCGCTTCTTCTCGCTGTCCTTGACGATGTCCCCGTAGAAGCCGTAGCCCAGCAGCGACACCGAGTAGCGCAGCAGCGCGCCGTGGTGGTGCACGGAGGACACGTCCATGGGCAGCGAGTCCCCTGCGAGAGAGGCCAGGGTGGGGCCGCGCCCTCCATCGGCCGCCGGCCTGTCCCCCCCCCCCCAGGCGCCCAGCAAGCTCTCAGGAGACGTGACTAGGAGGCAGACGACGCGAGGGCGTCACTGCAACATCTGTCCTCTGGGTGCCCTGCCCGAGTCACGTGACAGTGGAGAGCTGTGCGTGGGGACGAGCAAGGACATGCGCACGCAGCTCGCTCGCTCGGGGTCCCCGGCGGACGGGGTGGGTTTGCCGGCGGAGAGGCTCCACGCCTTAGAATACAGTCACGCGTCTGAGCGGTCGCAGCCACTCCTGCCTCTCGGCCCCTGACCCGCAGCACAGGGGTCCCTCCGGAGGGGCCGCGAGGCAGGCACACAGGACAGGACAGTGGCGGGCAGCCAGGGACCTTCCGGGAAGGCCCGCCCGCCCCCCCGCCCAGCGACGAGGGGCTGGGCCCTGAGTGGAGGGAAAGCCGAGTGCAGGGCCCCAGCCGGGCCTGGGACAGAGGGGCAGCCCGGCCAGCGCATGGACACCGAGGAGAGCCGCCAGGTCACGGGGTGCTGGCCCCCCAAGGCTCTGGAAGGGTTCCGAGCAGGGTCTGTGCTTTGCAGGACCCCCTGGCGGTGTGGGAAGACGGGGCAGGTGGCAGTGGAGGGGAGCCTCAGGGACACAGAGCCCTGCTGGCAGACGGCCGAGCACGGAGGGTAGGGAGGCTCGCAAGCCCCCGCCAGCGTGGGCTGCTCACAGTCCGTGGGCTGGGCGGGACCTACCCACAAAGATGGGCGGGACCTACCCACAAAGATGGGCGGGACCTACCCACAATGATGGGCGGGACCTACCCACAAAGATGGGCGGGACCTACCCACAAAGATGGGCGGGACCTACCCACAAAGATGGGCGGGACCTACCCACAATGATGGGCGGGACCTACCCACAAAGATGGGCGGGACCTACCCACAATGATGGGCGGGACCTACCCACAAAGATGGGCGGGACCTACCCACAAAGATGGGCGGGACCTACCCACAATGATGGGCGGGACCTACCCACAAAGATGGGCGGGACCTACCCACAAAGATGGGCGGGACCTACCCACAAAGATGGGCGGGACCTACCCATAAAGATGGGCGGGACCTACTCACAAAGATGGGCGGGACCTACCCACAATGATGGGCGGGACCTACCCACAAAGATGGGCGGGACCTACCCACAATGATGGGCGGGACCTACCCATAAAGATGGGCGGGACCTACCCACAATGATGGGCGGGACCTACCCATAAAGATGGGCGGGACCTACCCACAATGATGGGCGGGACCTACCCACAAAGATGGGCGGGACCTACCCATAAAGATGGGAGGGACCTACCCACAAAGATGGGCGGGACCTACCCACGAAGATGGGCGGGACCTACCCACGATGATGTGCAGAGCCGAGGTCTTTGCGTCGTTGATGCCGACGGTGGAGTAACACACACAATCTGTGGACCCTAAGAAGGGAAAAGAAGGCCCTTAACACATTATAATGATTTTAGAAAACGAAGTTTCCGGCTAATGCATGGCTCCTCCTTTTCCTCCAGGGCCCCCGAGTAAATAAGGAACAAATACGCTTTATCCACAAAATGAATGTGGGAACAGTGAGATGAACTCGTCAGAAATCCCGAGTGGCCTTGCAACACCACCACCGAGCTCCTCAGCCGGGAGTGAAGCCCCGAGAAACGCCTGTGGCGGCCCGGTCGAGCAGCTCAGTGCCCTGCCCGCTGGGTCCCCTCCCCCGGGCAGGTGCACAGACCGCGCGGGCGGCGGCTGGCGATGGTCACGGGGGAGCCGGGAGGTGGGCACCCCGAGGCAGGTGCCACGCTCACAGAGGCGCACGCCGGCCCCTCCGCGTGCCCTGGCCGAGCCCCGCGAGTGCCGAGGTCTGCACTGGGGTGACCTCAGAGCACCAGCTGCGCCCGGGCCGGGGGCGGGGCAGGGACGCCCGGTCCTCCCAGGTGTGTCCTGCTTCTGAACTGGGTCAGAATCCAGGGCGCGCTCTCGGCTGCGTGGGCAGGGAGCCCAGGCACAGTTTATGTCCGAGTCCTGAACCCCACGCCCGGCAGACTCGGCTTGGGACGGGGCTGGGCAGCTGGGATCTTAGGAGACGTGCTGAGGAGCTGGGAGCCCTGGTCGGGGTTCCCCACGAATAAAGCGCGTGGCAGGATCCGCCATCGCACAGCACAGCCACCGACCACGCCGGCCAGGGTGGCCCCGGGACAGCAGGCACGGACGCCCTGGCTGGTGGCCCCGAGCCACCGACAGGTCTCTCGCCACCAGTGACCGGGCGGGGCGG
>NW_005878115.1:0-7981 GCF_000147115.1 Myotis lucifugus | reverse complement strand
GGCCAGCCTGGGTGGAGGGGCTGATGGCTGTTTGCAGCTGGTCACACCCCCTTCAGGGTGGGGGTCCCCACTGGGGTGCCTGGCCAGTCTGGGTGAGGGGCTGAGGGCTGTTTTCAGGCTGGCGGACGACTGAAGCTTCCAGCCTCTTTTTTCTTTTTCTTTTATTCTGGGATTTATTTACCTTCTAAAGCTGTCACTGGAACTGAGAGCCGGCTCCAGCTTGAAGCTGTGGCTGGCTGAAAGCAGGTTTGTTTAGCTTCTATAATTGAAACTCTGTTGCCATCACTGGTGCTCTAAGCTCTGAGCCTGCTGGCGGCTGAAAGCAGGTTTCTGGGTTTGTTTAGCTTCTATAATTGCAACATTGTTGCATCTGGAGCTCAGAGCTGGGCCGCAGCAGGCGGGGAACCTTGTCTTCCTCCATCACTGGAGCAAGCAAGCCTCATGTTTGCTTCAGCTGCGTGGCTGCTGGCCGCCATCTTTGTTGGCAGTTAATTTGCATATCCTGCTGATTAGCCAATGGGAAGCATAGTGGAGGTATGGTTAATTACCATGTTTGTCTATTATTAGATTAGACTAGTGGCCTGGTGCATGAAATTCGTGCATGGGGGGGGGGGCGGGGGTTCCCTCAGCCCAGCCTGCAGCCTCTCCAATTGGACATCCTTTTCTTTCTTTTTTTTTAAAATATATTTTATTGATTTTTTACAGAGAGGAAGAGAGAGGGATAGAGAGTTAGAAACATCGATGAGAGAGAAACATTGATCAGCTGCCTCCTGCACACTCCCTACTGGGGATGTGCCCTCAACCAAGGTACATGCCCTTGACCGGAATCGAACCTGGGACCCTTGAGTCCGCAGGCCAACGCTCTATCCACTGAGCCAAACTGGTTAGGGCTGGACATCCTTTTCACAATCTGGGACCGCTGGCCTCTAATCGCTCACCTGCTTGCCTGCTTGATCGCCCCCAACTGCCTCTGCCTGCCTTCCTGGTTGCCCCCAACTGCCCTTCTCTGCCAGCCCGATCTTGCCCCCAACTGCCCTCCCCTGATGGCCTGATTGCCTCTAACCCCCTGCCGGCCTGATCTTGCCCTCAAATGCTATCCCCTGCTGGCCTGATTGCCCCTCACTGCCTCTGCCTCGGCCCCAACCACCATGGCTTTGTCTGGAAGGAAGTCAGATGTCTGGAAGCTGGCCGGTTGACCCGGTCTAATTAGCATATTACCCTTTTATTAGTATAGATAGATTATATAGGATAGGATTGCTTAAATGGGGGGGCGGAGAGCCTTTTTGTCTGCTCTTGGCAGACAAAAATACATATTTCTATATCTGGACTGATAGCCAGCTATATACTGCCAAACTGGTCATTAAAAAATTGAACCACTTTCTTACACCTTACACCAAACAGCTGTTGCCCTTAAAACCTCTCCTCAGCCCCCACCTTAGGTTCTGCCTTCGTAGTTCACCCAGATTAGGTTCTGATTGGTTGGTTTCTATGCCAGTCAGCATCAAAAGCTGCGCCTTCTAGGCAGCCATCTTGTGAGGGCATGAGGGTCAATTTGCATATTACCTCTTTATTATATAGGACTAGAGGCCCAATGCACAAAATTCATGCAAGTGGCTCCGCCCCTGCCACCACAGCAGCTGCCTCGGCCCCCACCTGCCATGGTGGTCGCCTTTGCCCCAGTCCCTGCCACCGTGGCTTTGCCTGGAAGGTCATCTGGAAGGACATCCAGAAGGATGTCTGGTCTAGTTAGCATATCATGCTTTTATTATTATAAACTAGGGGCCCAGTGCAAAAATTCATGCATCTTGAAAGGAACTGTGGGTTGCGAGGCTGCAGTGGGCACAGGGGCAGGTCTTGGCCCATCCTCCGTGCCCCGACCTGACCCCTTCTGCAGTGGTCCCTGGTCCCCTATTTGCTGGCAGCCCCTCTCCCGCCACCACCACTCCCACGCGCTGACAGTACCAGCCCCACTTGCACCTGCTGACAGCACGGAGCAATTGGGGCCAGTGCCAGCAACTGCAGCTCGCACCTGCTGCAGGTGTGACCAGGGCTGGTGCTGGCAGTGGGTGTGAGCAGTGGCTCCAGCACTGGCAGTGGGTGCGAGAGGCGGCTGCCAGCCCCAATCACCCCTCAGGAGCAGGGGGAAGTGGAGAATTCCTGAGGGCTGATCAGGGCTGGCAGCCACCACTCGCACCTGCTGATGGCACCAAGTGATCAGGGCTGGTGCTCGGCACCAGCAGCGGTGCAAGCAGTGGCTCTGGCATCAGCAGTGGGTGCAAGCAGGGCTGGTGCCAGCAGCAGGTGTGCACACCAGGCAAGACCACGGTGTACGGGAGCAAAGAATTTTCAGTAACCACCACAGGCTTGCCCCTATGACAGTGACTGGTGCCCCGCTTTGGTCTGGCACTCCCGCTCACCTGTTCCACCATGCCGCCATGGCCAATGCCCACCATGTTCCACGCTCTGCCACCTGCTGCCAATGCCCACCATATTCCACACATGCCCCCTTGTGGTCAGCGCACGTCATAGCGACCGGTTGTTCAGTTGTTATGCCATTCGGTCTATTTGAATATTAGGGTTTTATATATATAAATATGCATAGCCCATGGACACAGACAATAGAGTCGTAAAGGCTTGGGAGTGGTGGGTGCAGGGTGAATGGGGTCAATGAGGAAAAAAAGGATCAAACAAAGGGGATAACTGTAATACTTTCAATAATAAAGATGAATAATAAAAAAAGAAATGGAAATATAAAAACATCTAAAAATAAAAAAATTAAACATTTAAAGACCCTCAAAGAAGAAAGAATAGCATTCACACACAAAAAATTAAAATATGAAGCCAGAAAGATATGACCTGAAACAGATTGGCTCTGAAAAGAATTGATTAGAAATCTGGGTATAAAACATGCTAATTAAATCAATAGATGAGACAGGCAAAAGCAGAATTAGTGAACTGAAAGATAGGAAGCAAGTCAAAGGTATAAGGAGATGAAAAGACAGAAAAGAGCACTAGAGGCAGGTTGAGCAGGAATGACAGAGAAGGAGTAGTAGAAGGTGCCCCGAGTGAGAATTTTCTACAATTAAAGACATGGCTTCAGAGTAAAAGCAGTCAAGGAAGTGGAGCGAGACCCCCAGACCAGGTTAGTCCCGATCCTTGTACACCCTGGCCTTCTCTTTTGTAGCATCGGGACATTGGTTCAAGGGCTGACTCTGGCTTCACGTCTGTTTGGATTTTACATGCAGCAGGTGGTCTGGTACCTGGTGCTTGGAACACGTTCAATAAACATTCTGCAATGAATAACTGAAGAGCTGACAGATGAGGAAGTCGGTGTTGGGAGAAGCCAGTGTGCATGTCCCTCTGCACGGCCAGGTGAAGGGACACCAGGGACACTACAGCCATGGACAAAGCCTGTGGCCCTTGTGAGGGGCCGCTTGGTGCCAGTGTGTGTGTGAGAGCTGGGTGGCCCTTGGGAGAAGCCACTCAGGCTGGGCTCAGCCTGCAGAGCAGGAAGGTTTGAGGATGAGCTTCCCCATGAGGTCTTCCTGGCTTCCTTGCCTGGAGAGTGGCCAGCCCAATACCAGAACAAACTCATTCTCTATAAATATGTGATTAGAGATGAGCTATTAATAGAATAACCTCAATAACAGCATGATCAACCAATATTGATACAGCACTTTATGGGTTTCAAAGAGCTTTCACATTTGTTATCTCATCTAATCCCTATACCATCATAGACTGGGAAAAACTAGGTTTGGAGAATTGGAGCAAATTGCCTGAGATCCCTGAGCCCCTAAGGGGCAGGTCTGGGGCTCTGAGCCTTGTCCCATGGCCACCACCCCTCCTTCTCCTTGTGCAGGCAGAGGCAGGGCTGCCAGTGACCTTTGCTGTCTAGAAACAGTTTGCCGAGTGACTGAAGAATGTATACAACGCTGCTCAGCAGGCCACGTGTGACGTGCTCCCAGGGACAAGCCACCTTCATTACAGAGCAGGGCTCCCTGCCCACCTCGCAGAGTAGATGGTAAGTGGAGAGGATGGAGGCTGAGCACAGACTGACTTGTTACAGTGTGCGTGGGGGCCCTTCCCTGAAGAGTAAGGACGATATGAGAGATGGTACAATCCCTGCCTCTTCCTTCCTCCTCCATTTCTGGATATAGCACTCAAGACCGTGTTGCTAGCATATCACACACAGACTTTCATTTTATTCTGTTCCTTCATGTGTGAAAGCAGCGAAGTGGCTTAAGTCCTGTGGGCACACAGTGGAGGCGGAGGCTCTGGGCAGGCCCGAAGACCTGGACTCTCATTTCAGCTGAATTACTCTTGAGTCCGAAGAACGTCGGTTTAGTGTTTTCCATATTGTAATAAAACTAGGAGCAAAGAAAACAAAGCCTTGGAATACTGGACAAACACTGCTGCACTGACCCAGTGTCTCTGTCTGGCCTGGCTGGGCCATGCGAGCCTCAGTGCTTCTCCCCTCGGCTGGGAGGAAAAGTCCGGGTTGGCATCTGTAGGGCTGTTCATGACGGGCAGGTGGTGTGCAAGTGGAATGTGTAGGGGTAGACATATTTGTGAACTACTCATTCAGCAAATATTTATTGTCTCCCTGGCTGCCTGGAAATGACTAAGACCCCACCCAGAGGGGCTCACAGCCAAGCCAGTGAAACCGTGCAGGGTGCAAAGCTCTGGGGTGTGGTTGAAGCTCATCACCATGCACCGGTAGGAGCAGTGGCCAGGGAAACACTCTCCCTCCCCCTCCTACCCTCCGTTAGGCTGTGGTTTTGGAGGAGGAGCTGTTCTGCAGCATTACAGCACATACTCTGAGATACTGCAGCACTTACTCTGAGGCACTGCAGCACATACTCTGAGACACTGCAGCACATACTCTGAGGCACTGCAGCACTTACTCTGAGGCACTGCAGCACTTACTCTGTGACACTGCAGCACTTACTCTGAGGCACTGCAGCACTTACTCTGTGACACTGCAGCACATACTCTGAGGCACTGCAGCACTTACTCTGAGGCACTGCAGCACATACTCTGTGACACTGCAGCACTAACTCTGTGACACTGCAGCACATACTCTGAGGCACTGCAGCACTAACTCTGTGACACTGCAGCACATACTCTGTGACACTGCAGCACTTACTCTGAGGCATTACAGCACTTACTCTGAGGCACTGCAGCACATTCTCGGATGCTCAGACTGGGCTGCCCTGCTCCATCTGGGTGGGTGTGGTTTGCTGCTCTGGAGGCAGCGGGGAAGGGTATGGTCCAGCTCCCGGGTGCTACAGGAGAGGAGCGGCTCCTGGTGTGGCTCTGAACCACAGAACAGGATGAATCCCTTTGTTTGCAGGTTTGAAAATTATGAAGTTTCATTTGACAGATCTATGCTAACTGTTGTTTAGTTGTAATTTTCAAACAATTTTTGGAAATTCTGCTGAGCACAAATGTGTCTTAACCTTGGAAGTATCTGAGTGGCTTCGTGGCCCTGGTTCCCCACGGTACCTTCTGCACCCCTCCTGGGACATTTAACACATCCTAGAGTTAATTGTTCTTTACTGGGTCTCAGCTTTTGGGACCCCTCTGCTCCCCTCTGGGTCCTCAGTATTGGGCACAACACAGGGGCAGGAGCCTCCAGTAGCATTGCTGAAGGCTAGAGGGAAGGGAGTACCTGAGTGCATGTAGATAAACGATTGTAGTCATGAGATGAACGTGGTCCACATCTTTCCTCTTTGGATCATCCAGAGGGTTCCTCCCAGCATCCTGTTCCTCTTCCGCCTCATGGCCAAGTGTGAAGATGCTGGCTCTTTTCAAAGGCCTTTCCTTGCTGGGTGAGAGGTGAGAGCAGCAGCAGTGACCCTGGCGAGGAGAGAGTGGTCCTCCGCTTTCAGGGGTGCAGGTGGCAGGGAGTTGCACGCTACGGGTGCCCTTGGCCCAGGGTGTGGCTCCAGCTTCCACACCTCTGTCGGTGCCCCTTACTGACCTCACCTGGCATATCACTTCTGCTCGGGGAGCCGTTTCCTCATCTGTAAAGTGGGATAACGCTGACTCCCAGGATGACGTGAGAAACAGTATAAAGTGCTTGGCACATTCTGGACGCTCACGAAATGTAAGCTCTCGTTATGTGTACTCAGCCTGACCCCCGGGGGAGGCGCCACGGATGGACGAAGCCCAGTTCCAATGTGAGCAAGCCCACAATGTGACCAGCGTGTGTTGTGCTGTGGCTGATGGATGTTGAAGATACCGAGCAGAGAGTGGAGAGCGCACAAGACAAGGAATCAGAAGAGACCTGTGGTTTGAGTCTGGGTTCTGACACATTATGGCCATGTGACTTTGGACCTTAAGTTTTTAATCTGCAAAGGGGGTTAGTAATGTCTTTTCATCAGAATCCTCAATTAATGACACTCATCGTCATCAAGGAGGCACGTTCCTTAACTTCTTCAATTTTATTTTATTATTGTTTTCCCAGTCTCTCCTGATTCACCCTCTCCTTCCCAGCTGTCTTCACAAGGACCCCTCTAGTGCATCTGGTAGAAATCCTTCTATGGATCAACCTTTAATAAAATTTTTTTTAATATTAGTATTTATTTATTTATTTAGAATATATTCTTTATTGTTGAAAGTATTTTATATATATCCCTTTTCCCCTCATTGACCCCCTCCCCCTGCCCCAGGCCCTCACCACCCTTTTGTCTGTGTCCATGGGCCATGCATATATGCACACAAGTTCTCTGGTTGATTACCTCCCACCCACCCATCCTCCCCCACCTTCCCTCTGGACCCACTCCGTCCATCAGTTTATTTTGTTACTTATATTCCACATATGAGTGAGATCATGTGATACTTATGTTTCTCTGACTGGCTTATTCACTTAGCATAATGCTCCCCAGGTCCCTCCATGCTGTCTCTTTTTTATTCTTATATTTACACATTGAAGACCCAGGTCACTTGACCTGTAGAGTTTCCCACGGTCTAATGTTTGCTGATTGCATTCTTATGGTGTTCATCGACATGTGCCTCTATCCTCTGTCTCCTGTAAATTGGTAGCAAGATCCAGAGGCACATCTACATATAGGATGCATGCTGGGAATTTGGCTACACTACTCCATGATACTGCTGCCTTGGCATCCACTCTGTGTGAACAAGTGGCCCCCCCATGAGTACACGCCCTGGGTAACAGCCCCAGAATCGAGATCAAGGGAACTTCTCGCTCTGACATCCCCAGCAGCCCTGTGAGCAGCAGTGTCCCCGCCTCTCAAGGCCTTCCCCTTGTGCACCCCTTGGATAGCACTCCAGCGGGACTTACCCAAACCCACTCTTTTTGGTTTGAATTGACCCACCCAGTTTAAAAAAATGGGAACCACAAAAGCACTCCAGCCACAGACCTCAATAAAGCCTGTGCCTCATGTGCCCGCACCCTGCCTTGAGCTCCTTATGGAGCCGTTGTGCTGTGCCACGTGTTTCTTCCAGGACCTGTGTGGAAAAACCCTCTCCAGGTCAATTTCCCTTGTGGTTCTTGTTGGACGTCAGCTCACTATCCCACACTGGCTGTATTTAATAAATATTAATTTAACAAAGGCACAGCAATGTATCAATACTTCATTCCACAGTTTACCTACTCATCTCACGGACATTCGGGCTGTTTCGCAGTTGTGGCTGCTGTGCCTAGTGGTGCTGTGAGCATGCATTCATGTGTACTTGTGTAGTACCGGCTTTCCGTTATTTGGGCACATACTGAGGAGTGGGACTGTGCGGTTATATAAGTCTGCATTTAACTTCTTGAGAAACCATAGCAGGAGTACCACTTTATATTCCACCAGGTTCGCATTTTTCCACATCCTTGCCAACATGTATTGTTTTCTAATTTTTAATTACATCTATTCTAGTGGGTATGAAGTGGTGCCTCAATGTGGTGTTAATGTGCATCTCTCTAATGACTGAGGGTGCTGAGCAACTTTTCATGTGCTGTTGGCATTTGGAT